>NC_047112.1:40838005-41038005 GCF_902500255.1 Thalassophryne amazonica | reverse complement strand
AAGGAGTGCTCACAGGCGAATGACGTCACCGACAGGCGTGGAAAAACTCACGCATGCGCACGAGGGTTCAAGCATGTCTGACGTAAAAACATATGAATGAAATCCATATAGTTTTTGAAAAAAATAAAAAGGACCTATACTTTATTGACAGACCTCGTATGTGTGTATATATGTAACTCAAACATGTTGGAAAAATGTCATGAGAGAAAAACTCTGCCTGCTTCACTAGAGGAAAGACAGCAAATGCTATATGCCCATCAAATATTAATGTGTTTTTAACCTTTATTAACTTGCGCTTTGACAGAAACATTTTAAAAATAACTTTGGTATTACAAATATTACAACATAAATGTCTTTTTTTTTTTTTTTGTCTATTCTTCTTGCTTTCAGTGCATCTAAAACCACTCAAAATTGATTAAAGTAGGGCTTGCCAATAACATTTTAGAGGTATAAAACCCTATAGCTTTAGGGGGCTTTCGCCCCTTGGCACCCTCGGTCATGACCCGTGATCACGTTATTTACCCGGCACTAAAATGGGTCTAGCTAGAACTGTGTTCAGAGGGTTGCAGGTTCAAGCCCCTCACAAGTCGGGCACTACCATGAAGGCAGCCCTTGAGCTCTTCATCACAAGTTTCTCTGTGTGCAATTGAGCACTTTGTGCCGCACCCCTTTGACCCTGGTATGTCATTAAATGAATATGAGGCATCATTTTAAAGTGCTGAGTGTCTGCCATAAATGGAAAAGTGCTGTGGAGATGCAGTCCATTTATCATTCCATTTATAATCATTACTGTTGGTCTACTATTTCTACTTTTTCCAATATGAGTGTAAAATGCAGAAAAGTCTTTAGCACATTTTACGTTCTCTTGGGAGTGCACTGTCGACTGCCTCCTTATCTTCATGAGCTGTCGTATGCAAGCGCTAATACTGACAGTGCATTTTTGCCACTCATATGGGTTTTTTGTGGTGCGGGAGCAAAGTGTTTGATTCAGTTGACTGGTCTGCTGTCTGCGACATCCAGAAACTCACTTATGTCATTAGGGAATGTCGGCTGCAACACTTAGGCCATGTTGCCTGCTTCTCTGGACAGGATTCAGTATGCAGGTATTTTAGTGTTGAGGCAACTGGAAAAAGGTCAAGGGGACACCATGTTTTACCTGATTGTGACAGAAAAATGGCTACTTTTGAGAGGTGTAGAATTTAGGGTTGGTTATATAGAACCGGTTCTTTTCGGATATTGTTATGAAATGATTCAATTCATCTATCAATAGTGTTTTTGCTTAATGATTCCCTTATCAGTCCTTCAGAGCAGCCGTTGTTTTTGAGGGTGTTTGTCGGGAAAATTATCATTCCTCTACATTTATTACAGACCCTGCAGCAGGTCTGTAATCAACCATTTCTGCAGCGCGACTCCACTTTGAAGTGTGAACCAAAGCATTGCTTTGATCCACTGGCTCGTTGGTTCTTTGATTCACTGCTCTTCAGAAGCGGAAAGTCCACTTCTTAACCCCTCTTAAAGCCATTAAAATGTTAAACGCAAGTCACTTTTTGTGTGGATTAAAGTCACTAACTGGGACTCTTGTTGCAGTCAAGAAACGAGAATCGTCCTCCGTTCTGTTGGCACAGCTCCAAACGCTGAGACAGAGTCCGGTCAAAATTAATAACTTCAAAGTGAATTGCCGCTTTAAATAAAATGACACCTCTTTCCAAACGCTGCAATACAGTGAATAAACTACAATCATCTAAAATGTTTTTTCCTCCCAAAAAGAAACGTCCTGCATTCTTTATGAATTACATCCTGACGTGCAGCACAGCCAGCTGCGAGAGCTCAGCTCAGAGGTATGGAAAGACATTCATGCCAATAATGTCTGAAAGGAAATGCTTTTGACAGAAACTACAGAAAACAAACTATTTATGTCCAGAGATCAAGAATCCACCATGTAGAGTTTATTAAATCCAGAGTTTAAGGATCCAGTGAACAATTTCACATTTATTTACTTTAAGACTCAATAAAATGTTGTTGACATAGAAAACCTGTAAAGCCTACTTTTTAGTACACAGAAAATTCACAAGTGGTATCGATAAGGAATCTGATCGATAAGTGGAATCGATATCAATTAAAATCTTATCAATACCCATCCCTAGTGCAGATGGACTGGTTGTCTGCCTAGGGGGTTGCCATCCAGCACTCGATGCAGTTCCATGCTGTGATTGATGGGGTGACACATGGCATCAGAGCGTGCGCCAGACCTGACCTGCTGTACTGATTGGAGCTTAAAGCCGCAGTCCCACCGAATAATGAAGGATGAAGAAGGAGCCACGCACCCTGTTTTTTTTTTTTGTTTTGTTTTGTTTTTTTGTTTGTTTCATGAGCTATCGTGGCAGTATAGTGGCTCAGAGTGGCTCTTAGAGGCATTATCATCAGTTAACGAGGCTCCTCTCTGAGCGTGGCGCTAATTTCAAGATGTTCAAAATTTAGCAACAACAGCGTGGCGCAGTTTGTGTTCGAGTTACTGCAACGGCTTAGAGGCATTTGCGTGGTGATTACGAGTCTGCAAAAAGTCCATTATCCGTGCGCCTGGCACCTTCGCAGGACCTGAGAGGCTGTTTTTGGAACAGCTCTCCTCTTGCGCACACAATTCCACCTGCTCTGTGCGCTGGACTCTATATAAAATAGTTATTTTGTAGCGGATTAATCATTTTCTGCCAAACCTTGGATGCTGAAACCGCCTCTTCTAGAATCATCGGACTGTTTCATCTGGACGCTTTTTTTTTTTTTTTTTTTTCATTTCTCTTTCCTGCTCCATGTGGGATGTATTTTGAACAGCTTAAGGTAATTATTTTTAATGTTTTTTATAGCTTGATAAAAGAGTTCCTTGCTGTAAAAGTATGTCTGTATGTTGATGTCTGTTGTATGTAAAAGTATGTTGATTTAATATCTTGTTAATGGATCACATGAGCTCTGCTGTGTGTGCGCACTGAGGCAGGACCTGAGAGGCTATTTTTGGAGCGGCTGTCTTGCGCACACAATTCCACCTGCTCTGTGCACTGGACTCTATATAAAATAATTATTTTGTAGCGGATTAATCATTTTCTGTCAAACCTTGGATGCTGAAAACACCTTTAATCACTTCTGGAATTAATGGATCACAGGAGCTCCGCTGTGGGTGTGCGCTGATGCAGTGACTCATCACGCTTCAAATGAGCATTTAGGCAGAACGCCAGCTCACAAAAGAGTATTTCAGTCAATATTGGACGAACACAAAGTTAAAATTTGGGTGACTGCGTGAAAGTGGATGTGTGTTTAAAGCCATGTAAGATAATAACTACAGTGGAGCAGCTAAGAGCAGGAGCTGTGCGGCAGCACAGGTGGAGAGCGCGCAAAAGACCGATTTTGAAGACATAACACAAAGTTAAAAGTTGTATCATAATAACTTGTAAGCTGCGGAAGAAATAAAGAAATATATATATATATATATATATATATATATATATATATATATATATATATATATATATATATATATATATATATATATAAACGGACAAACATAAAGTTTTGTGTGTTTTAAAGCACAGAAGAAAAGCCACAGAGCCCGCGGAGCCAGCAAGGAGCACAGAGGCGGCTCTCCAGGAACCCGTGGTTCGGGTCTAGCTGGTCTGGGTCATTACAGGTGGATAGCAGCCTGGCGCACAGCGCACAACTGCGGAACTGTGCTGGAGTGTCTATTTTTGGACTGCGTTTATAAAAAAAAAAGAAGGGACATCTTTAAATGCTGCTGTGAATCTGTGAATTGAAAACCCAAACTTTGAAGGGACCAGGTGTGGAAGGGCTGGAGGTTTGGACCAAACTCATGCCTAAACGTGCGCCAACATGGCGTTATCATGGCGCTATGTGGATTAGTGTGGCTGATGCGAGCCATTTGAGGCTGTAATGACAGGTCGGTCGTGGCTCACTAGAGGCTGCTACACGGCACATGCGGGGTACAGAGAGGCACATAGTGGCACCTTCATAGTGGATACGTGATACAACCCCTGGCAAAAATCATGAAATCACCGGCCTCGGAGGATGTTCATTCAGTTGTTTAATTTTGTAGAAAAAAAGCAGATCACAGACATGACACAAAACTAAAGTCATTTCAAATGGAAACTTACTGGCTTTAAGAAACACTATGAGGTTTATTAGATAAGAAACCGACACTTTTATTTTATTTTATTTTTTTTTAGCTATATGGATTTGAATGACGTGCGATTACACCAATCATGCTTGAACTCTCATGCGCATGCGTGAGTTTTTTCACGCGTGTCGGTGACGTCATTTCCCTGTGGGCAGGCCTTGAGTGAGATGTGGTCCAGCCCTCTCGGCTGAATTCCTTTGTTTCACACGCTGCTCGAGACGGCGCGCGTTGCTTTATCAAAAAAAATTTCTGGACCTGTGAGGAATATCCGAGTGGACACTATTCAAGAAATTCAGATGGTTTTCGGTGAAAAGTTTAACGGCTGATGAGAGATTATGGGGTGTTTCTGTCGCTGTAAGGACTTCCCACGGAGCTGGACGTCGCGCAGCGCTTCCAGGCGCTGTCGTCGGACTGTTTCGACCTGAACACATCCTAATTTAAGGCTTAATTCACCCAGGACGTCGTGAGAGAACAGAGAAGATTCAGAAGAGGCCGGCATGAGGACTTTATGCGGACATTCCACTGTTTAAGGACATTTTTTAATGAAAGACGTGCGCGCAAATTTGCAGAGTCGTTTCCGTGACGACTCGGCGAATCTGTGTGCGTCGCGACAGGAAAAACACCTCCGTGTTGAAAACCATTTGTAAAATTCAGGCAGCTTTTGATGGCTTTCAACAAGTGAGTAACTAAGAAATTGTTTAACAGCTTGGGCATGTTCCAACTTGTCCGTTAAGGTTTCCAACGGAGGTGTTTTTCCTGTTGCGACCCCCCGCGGTCGGGTCCGGCCCGATATGCGACTCTGCCCGCATGTTCTTTCATTACAAAATGTCCGTTAACAATGGAATGTCCGAATAAACTCCTCATGCCGACTTCTGAAAGTTCTCTGTACTCTGAAGAGTTCCTGGATCAACAGAGCCTGAAATGTGGAAGTTTTCAACTTGAAACGGCGAGACGCTGCCGCCTCGAAGCGCAGATTGCCGTCAGACCAAAATCTCTCATCAGCCGTTAAAATTTTTACCGAAAACCAGCTGAATTTATCGAATGGTGTCCACTCAGTTGTGCCTTACAGTTTTGAAAAAATTTTGATCAAACAAAGCAGCAGTCTCTGAGCCATTCCTAAACGATGAAAAAATCGACGAGAGGGTGGGCGACTCCTCACTCAAAGACTGCCCACAGGCGAATGACGTAACCAACAGGCGTGAAAAAACTCTCGCATGCCCACGAGGGTTCAAGCATGTCTGATGTAATCACACGTGATTCAAATCCATATGGTTTTTGCAAAAATTATGAGGTCGGATACTTTTCTAATAGACCTCGTATAAGAAACCAGGAAAACAAATTGTGGCAGTCAGTAACGGTTACTTTTTTAGACCAAGCAGAGGGGGAAAAAAATATGGACTCACTCAATTATGAGGAAAAAAATTATGGAATCATGAAAAACAAAAGAACGCTCCAACACATCACTAGTATTTTGTTGCACCATCTCTGGCTTTTATAACAGCTTGCAGTCTCTGAGGCATGGACTTAATGAGTGACAAACAGTACTCTTCATCAATCTGGCTCCAGCGTTTTCTGATTGCTGTTGCCAGATCAGCTTTGCAGGTTGGAGCCTTGTCATGGACCATTTTCTTCAACTTCCACCAAAGATTTTCAATTGGATTACGATACGGACTATTTGCAGGCCATGACATTGACCCTATGTGTCTTTTTGCAAGGAATGTTTTCACAGTTTTTGCTCTGTGGCAAGATGCATTATGATCTTGGAAAAATGATTTCATCATCCCCAAACATCCTTTCAATTGATGGGATAAGAAAAGTGTCCAAAATATCAACGTAAACTTGTGCATTTATTGATGATGTAATGACAGCCATCTCCCCAGTGCCTTTACCTGACATGCAGCCCCATATCATCAATGACTGGAAATTTACATGTTCCCTTCAGGCAGTCATCTTTATAAATTTCATTGGAATAGCACCAAACAAAAGTTCCAGCATCATCACCTTGCCCAATGCAGATTCGAGATTCATCACTGAATATGACTTTTATCCAGTCAATCCACAGTCCACGATTGCTTTTCCTTAGCCCATTGTAACCTTGTTTTTTCTGTTTAGGTGTTAATGATGGCTTTCGTTTAGCTTTTCTGTATGTAAATCCCATTTCCTTTAGGCGGTTTCTTACAGTTCGGTCACAGATGTTAACTCCAGTTTCCTCCCATTCGTTCCTCATTTGTTTTGTTGTGCATTTTCGATTTTTGAGACATATTGCTTTAAGTTTTCTCTCTTGACGCTTTGATGTCTTCCTTGGTCTACCAGTATGTTTGCCTTTAACAACCTTCCCATGTTGTTTGTATTTGGTCCAGAGTTTAGACACAGCTGACTGTGAACAACCAACATCTTTTGTAACATTGCATGATGATTTACCCTCTTTTAAGAGTTTGATAATCCTCTCCTTTGTTTCAATTGACATCTCTCGTGTTGGAGCCATGATTCATGTCAGTCCACTTGGTGCAACAGCTCTCCAAGGTGTGATCACTCCTTTTTAGATGCAGACTAACAAGCAGATCTGATTTGATGCAGGTGTTAGTTTTGGGGATGAAAATTTACAGGGTGATTCCATAATTTATTCCTCAGAATTGAGTGAGTCCATATTTTTTTCCCCTCTGCTTGGTCTAAAAAAAGTAACCGTTACTGACTGCCACAATTTTTTTTCTTGATTTCTTACAGTGTTTCTTAAAGCCAGAAAGTTGCCTTTTGAAATGACTTTAGTTTTGTGTCATATCTGTGATCAGCTTTTTTTTTTTCTACAAAATTAAACAACTGAATGAACATCCTCCGAGGCCGGTGATTCCATCATTTTTGCCAGGGGTTGTAGATCAAAACGTGGGTCATTCTTCCAATAATCACCCCACACCCATGCGTGGCTCCTTCTTCAGCCTTCATTATTCGGTGGGACCGAGTCTTAAGATACCTCATCATTTTTGCAGAGAGAAATGTGGGGACTCGTGATGTAAGCCGCCTGGTTTTTCAGCCACCACTGAATCCAGAGAACCTGCATCTACCCAGAGTTTCTGGCTCTGTACTGCACAAGCTGGAAAACATTTGTGCTGTTCTAATAGAATCAGCACTGCAAAAATTACTTGACACAAAATTGGGAAATTTACATCACTAATGTGCTTTTCTTGCCCTGCAACTGTCACAACCAGCCTGCTGTGCACCTGCAAGCAGTCAACTTTTTTGGGGTCATATTGTTCTCAGGTTCCTCACTTCTCCCTTCTTAAGTGGTACGTCTCGCTTTGAGCTGGAATGTGGTGAATTGCACTGTGTGCAGTGGTGTTGTGTGATGATCCTAATGCTCGGTGAACGTGATTCAGGCTGGCAATGGCTTTTTTTTTTTTTTTTTTTTTTTTTTTTTTTTTTAACTCCGATCCCCACATTATGCATTTTGAAAGAGGCACCCCCTGGCACCTTTTGTCTTGAGGATGCAGTCATTTACCAATCAGTCGCGTATTATGGTAATATCTGATTGTGGTGGCAAATTTGATAGCGGGGCAGTCCCCGCTAAGCTACGGGGAATTGTTAGGGGAATCCCACGTCCAGTCTATTGACTTTAGTCTGCTAGTTCAGTTTCCACTTCTGGAAAAACTTGTTATATGTAACAGTGCACCCTATTTGTGGTTGTGAGCGAATTCTGAAAATATAATGCAACTAGGGTGAGCACACACAAATGAGTCAATGAACTGTCCACAACAGCACTCTCAGGGCACCGTTACAATGACCGAGTATGTATACGTGCTTATAAATAAATTAGAATGTCATTAAAAAGTTCAGAAAAGTGAAAGTTATATATTCTAGACTCACTATACATAAACTAAAATATCAAGCATGTATTCAAATATTCAAGCATGTTTTTATTTTAATTTTGATCATTATGGCCTACAGCTCCAAAAATATAGAAAATGTGTAACTCAAAATATTAAGAGATTTCATTTTGAGTAACTCATGATTTATGCCATGTAAACACCACAATTCTATGCGTGTTATGCAGTCTGTATGTGCTGCACCATCACAATAATCCTAAGAAGCTATATTGTGGATAAAAGTTAAACAATCCACTTGTAATAAGTGTTTGTCATGCACATTAGTCTAACTGTGATTTAGTTTTAAATTTCCTTTGTTGTCATTAATCCTTTTAAAGGTTTCATTGATCCACGAGGAAACTTTCTTTTGCTGCCATGCTAGACTGATCTGGTTTGAGCTGGAATAATGTTCTCACTTTTGACCTTGGAGGTCACCAGAAAGAACGCTGGATGCCTGTTGCTGAAGCCCCCCCCCCCCCCCCGTCACAGCAACAGATGGGTTTTCTAGGTCATTTGCATTTACACACAGACAGAGTGAATGCCACAGTGAGCTGATTTATTCTGAATACACCTTTTAGTTGAACCACTGTCAGTCACTGTCACTCACTTCAGGAAACCAATCGTCAGCGTGGCTTCGTAAAAGAGCGTGGGTACTAGTAGGCCTGGGCGATTTGGCCTAAAAATAAAATCTCAGATTTTTTCAGAAAAAAATCCACTTTCGATTTTTTTCAGATTTTTTTTCCCCCGTACTTTTTTAAAGAAAACATTTAGTACAAATGACAGGGATAACTCAAAACAAGTTTTGCTTTTATCAAAACCTTAACAAAAGTAACCCCTACTTACCTCCTGGAATTGAAGTTCCAACTGTTCTTTTGATTTCAAAAATACACTTGGGTAAATGATTCCACCAGAGTAAGTTGCTTTTTAGCGGAAGTTTGCGTTCTTGTTCCTCTCGTAAAGTGTGACATTTCTCCCATGCAATATGGATGTTTTAGATGCTGGAATAAGTTTGTTGGGTGGCTGCGTTTTGTTGCAGTGGGCTTTAGACAAACTTTGCAGCGTGCAGTCACTTGTTCCATGTCAAACCACTAATAAAACTTGCTCATCATTAGCAGTTAGCCATGTTTGTATTGTGTGTTGGAAACAGGATGGGGAGGGGGGAGCTACGGAAGGTCCTGGGGACAAAAAAGTGCGCCGCAGTAAGAGGAGAAAAAAAACTTTTTTTTTCTTTTTTTTTTTTTTTTTTGTCTAACAAAAAACTCGAATTAATCGATAAAATCGATATGTCGCCTCGGTACTAGACTGGCCTGCCTGGAGTCCAGACCTGTCGCCCATTGAAAATTTGTGGCATTATGAAGTGCAAAATACGACAACAGAGACCCCGCACTGTTGAACAACTGAAGTCGTACATCAAGCAAGAATGGGAAAGAATTCCACCTACAAAGCTTCAACAGTTAGTGTCCTCAGTTCCCAAAAGCTTATTGAGTGTTATTAGAAGGAAAGGTGATGTCACGCAGTGGTAAACATATTTCAATTTCAATTTATTTTCATTTATATAGTGCCAAATCACAACAGAGTTGCCTCAAAGTGCTTCACACAGGTAAGGTCTAACCTTACCAACCCCCAGAGCAACAGTGGTAAGTAAAAACTCCCTCTGAGGAAGAAACCTCAAGCAGACCAGACTCAAAGGGGTGACCCTCTGCTTGGGCCATGCTACAGACATAAATTACAGAACAATTCACGGACGAATATACAAGAATTGCTGTTAACGCACAGGACAGGAGGGTCACCAACACAAATACAACTCCCATCTCTGGATGGAGCTGCACCTTAAACAGAGAGAAAAAACAGAATCAGGTATCAGACAAAAAATACTGTATAATTTGCCAGCATTAAACAAGAAGAAAAGCAGAAGAAATACTAAGGTGATCGCCAGCCACTAGCCCTAAACTTCACTAAAAGACCCAGAATTTAGGTGAAGTTGAGGCCACGGCCCGCTCCAAAAGGGAAAATAAGTGCGTCTTAAGTCTGGACTTGAAAGTCTCCACAGAATCTGACTGTTTTATTGACGCAGGGAGATCATTCCACAGAACAGAGGCACGATAAGAGAAAGCTCTTTGACCCGCAGACTTCTTATTCACCTTAGGGACACAAAGTAGTCCTGCACCCTGAGAACGTAAAGCCCGGGGCGGTACGTAAGGTTTAATTACGTCAGCTAGGTAGGGAGGTGCCAGTCCATGAATAATTTTATAGGTTAGTAGCAGAACCTTAAAATCTGATCTCACTGGGACAGGAAGCCAGTGAAGGGATGCCAAAATGGGTGAAATGTGGTTGTACTTCCTGCTTCGTGTCAAAAGTCTGGCTGCAGCATTTTGAACCAATTGGAGAGCCCTAATGCTAGACTGCGGTAAACTAGAAAATAGAACATTGCAGTACATATAAACATACCACTGTCCCAGCTTTTTTGAAATGTGTTCCAAGCATCCATTTCAAAATGAGCAAATATTTGCACAAAAACAATAAAGTTTATCAGTTTGAACATTAAATATCTTGTCTTTTTGGTGTATTCAATTCAATATAGGTTGAAGAGGATTTGCAAATCATTGTATTCTGTTTTTATTTACATTTTACACAACGTCCCAACTTCATTGGAATTGGGGTTGTACAATAGCAGAGGCTAATGTCGTCTTCTACTCCTAAACTTGTAGCATCAAGAAAAAGAAGAAGAAAAAAGAACAAAAAAATGTTCTTTGTTCTTAAGAAATAACTTTTTTAACTGGAATACCACACTTATGAAAAAAGAGGGATTATTTTCTTCTTTCTCTATGGAAGTAACCGTATTTGCTTATTTAAAAACATCAAGAAAATTGAGGGTGTTTATTCATTTTATGCATGTATTGCAAAAAAAATTCAAACATTAAATTTTTAAAATCGTTTCATTGCATTACATGTATACCTCACATACGATCGTCTGTTCAGTAACTTAAAGAAGCAGTTTACTTGTAGTTTGCATTTCTAAAAAAAACATTAATTAGCTCTTAGCTCCTGACTGCTAAAGCAATGTTTGTTATAAATACATAAATAATGCGCTGTGTTTTCAAACATTTCATTGTTACATGTACACCTCACATATGGTCATCTGTACAGTGGCTTAAAGAAGCAGTTTACTCGCATTTAGTGTCTCAGCATTAATTAGCTCATTAGCTGTGCTCCTTGTGTTTTATAAATTAAATTCATTTTGTCTTGTCTTGCATGAAGTGATTGATCTTTACACTGTATTGAGAATATGCCTGTGTGTGTTTCTACTTGTATAACTTTGGTAATTGCTGAGATTATCTTAAAATAAAAAGTTTAGCACAATAGCAAGTGTTATCGTTGGGCAGCCTTCTTCAAAAACGCTGTGTTCTGGACACTGATCCAGAGTTTTTCATAAACTGTTAGTAATACAAACACTTTTTTGTCACCAGTATCGCACCTAAGAATGAGAAAATGAATGTTGAGTTGATCCAGATCAAGTGACTCTTCTGAATTTGCTGGGAATAAATCCATGTTTCTTCAGCTGTCATACTATTGACTTTACTGGAAATAAGAAATGATCAAAGGAAACCACTCCAAGGATTTGTTTGTTAAATCAGTGTTGCGCCATCCTTTTTAGTTTATTTGTGGTTGCCTTAGGATAAATAAATACATACATTCGTCAAAGATTTTTAGCAGCCAAAAACATGCTCCACTGATATCACAAACGTTGCGTACCAACACGCTGTTAAGAACTCTATTCAGACGCGTTAAGTCACATTACGAATGTGCCATGAATGATGGGAAAATGATATTTTGAACGCATTGTGCCTGTGTGCTTTGTTTATGTCACAGGACAGAGGAGAATGGACAGACTAGTTGAAAGGTTGACTGGGTGATGTTGTCATGTCAATATGGACTGAGGAATGCTTTCAACACCTTGTTGAATATGTGCCATGAAGAATTAAGGCAGTTCTGAAGGCAAAAGGAGGTCCAGCCCGGTACTTGCAAGGTGTACTTTATGAAGTCTGTGTATGTGTGTGTGTGTGCATATATACACACATATATGCACACTTTAATGTGACAGCATCTAAATAACATGGCACCTGTGTTTGGAGACTTCACTTCTGCTTGCAAGTATCTTTTGCAAAAAATAAATAAATAAATTGATGCCAACCCATTGACTTATCAAGCTGGCACAGCTGTGACTCAGTTTCCTCATTCCGTTCACCTGTTCAGAAATCCGGTACTCTTATGGAGCCTGTCATGGGTAAATTGCCAAACATGATTTGGTGCTTTTTCTTGTTAAATTACAGAAAAGATTGATAGGCAGGTGAAAGAAAACAGAGTGTGTGAGTGATGCTCTTCATACTTGGAGTGCGGGCGAGCAGGATTTATGATCTGTTACGGTCATGCTATCACGCAATCTTGGAACCTCTCCTCGGCTGTGAACGTTCATTTGTCAGTGAGTGAGAACGCACTCTATCTACCTTCTCCAGATCACTTTTAAGAAAGAAGAGAAAATCATCTGAAGGAACCATTAAAGTGTGGATCTATAAATAAAGTGCAGTGTTGCCCTGTCAATCATCGGCTTCACTGGTTCCTGACCAAGCTTCTGCAGACCCCATAACCTGCATATTTACCATTCTTTCTACTTTAGCCCCGTCTGACTGAGTAAAAAAAGGTTTGTCCAGGGTTGTGTACTTAAACTAACCAGCTGTGGGTAAAGCAGAGGAACACTGCAAAACTTAACACCAGTGTCCTCTGATCAGCTAATTGACCGTATGTCATGTAATTATTTATTGATTGATTGATTAAAGAAGTAGTTTGGAAGGTCCTATACCTCTGGTGCAACTTGGACACCGAAAAAAAATAACACCTTCGTTATTCATAATTATGATGACATAATTTATAAAGGACTTTCCCAGAATCAAATTACTAAACAAAATAAACTCTTGCAATAAAAGAATAAATGCCAATAATAAAAAGTACACTACAACAATGCACAAAAATGCCAAATTAAAGAGCTGATGATACAGAAAAGAGGTGTGACTTTTATGTGGGATTTTCATCTTCAACATCACTTCCTCTTCACATGTGTGACTTATTCTCCAGAAAATAGGGTGTTTATTTTTGTGTGCATCATCTTAAGTTCTGTGGTTTTATGGTTATGTCCGCAGTCGAGAGCCACTTGGCATCCAATGTCCACAAAAGTCGTCTGGTGCAGCAGGACCTGCAGGTGGCCAAGAAGCTTCAGGAAGAGGAAGATCTGAAGGCCAAAGCCCAGACCAAGAAACAGCACATTGAAATGTGGGTATCTGTGTCTCATACACACACACGTCAAAGAAAGAAATTCGCAGGTCGATGTTGTCGGCACAACATTTATGCACAAAAACTGTTAGAAATGATATAAAGGAGAGAGCATTGCTTGTATGTGAGCATCTGTCAGATTCTGAGAAGTCTGAAGGTATCAACACAGTCAGAGAGAGCAAAAATCACTTAAAACAAAAAACTGCGTTAATTGTTGATGCGCTTTACAGAATGTGTAACTCTGGCATTGACACTGACAGCTGTGGCAGTTTGATGTGCTGACTGCTGATCTATGTGCCGGCATCGAAGTTGGTCACATTTTTCTTAAGTGCACGTGTTGAAATTGTTTCACACCCTTTTTTGTGGCAGATGGCGGTGATACATCAGTGTGACAACTCACTTCTTAAGGTGATGGAAAAACAAACTATTCATTACGTGGTAAATGCTCCCCCAACAGCATACATTGGGCCTTAACATTTTGTCCAAAGGTAAATGTGCTGCCTGTTGACATAAGAGCCGAGCAGCTAAACTTAAACTGTGCATAATTTGATCTGCAGTGTAGCATTGAACTAACAATCTAATTTTATTTACAAGCCCAATTCCAGTGAAGTTGGGATGTTGTGTGAAATGTAAATAAAAACAGAATACAATGATTTGCAAATCCTCTTCAACCTATATTCAATTGAATACACCACAAAAACAAGATATTTAATGTTCAAACTGATAGGCTTTTTTGGTTTTGTGCAAATATTTGCTCATTCTGAAATGGATGCCTGCAACACTTTTCAAAAAAGCTGGGACAGGGGCAACAAAAGACTGGGGAAGTTGATGAATGCTCAAAGAACACCTGTTTGGAACATTCCACAGGTGAACATGTTAATTGGAAACAGGTGATTGGGTATTAAAGGAGCATCCTCAAAAGGCTCAGCCATTCACAAGCAAAGATGGGGCGAGGATCACCACTTTGTGAACAACTGCATGAAAAAACAGTTTAAGAACAATGTTTCTCAACGTTCAATTGCAAGAAATTTAGGGATTCCATCATCTACAGTCCATAATATAATCAGAAGATTCAGAGAATCTGGAGAACTTTCTACATGTAAGCAGCAAGGCCAAAAACCAACATTGAATGCCCGTGACTGTCGATCCCTCAGGCGACATTGCATTAAAAACAGACATCACTGTGTAAAGGATCTTACCGTGTGGGCTCAGGAACACTTCAGAAAACCATTGTCAGTTAACACAGTTCGTCGCTACATCTACAAGTCCAAGTTAAAACTCTACCATGCAAAGCGAAAGCCATACATCAACAACATCCAGAAACGCCGCCGCCTTCTCTGGGCCTGAGCTCATTCGAAATGGACAGATGCAAAGTGGAAAAGTGTACTGTGGTCTGATGAGTCCACATTTGAAATTGGTTTTGGAAATCATGGATGTCGTGTCCTCAGGACCAAAGAGGAAAAAGTCCATCCAGATTGTTACCAGCGCAAAGTTCAAAAGCCAGCATTTGTGATGGTATAGGGGTGTGTTTGTTGCCCATAGCATGGGCAACTTATACATCTGTGATGGCATCATCAGTGCTGAAAGGTGCATCCAGGTTTTGGAGCAACACATGCTGCCATCCAAGAAATGTCTTTTTCAGGGACGTCCCTGCTTATTTCAGCAAGACAATGCCAAGCCACATTCTGCACGTGTTACAACAGTGTGGCTTCGTAGTAAAAGAGTGCGGGTACTAGACTGGCCTGCCTGCAGTCCAGACCTGTCACTCATTGAAAATGTGTGGAGCATTATGAAGCACAAAATACGACAACAGAGACCCCGGAATGTAGAACTGAAGTCGTACATCAAGCAAGAATGAAGAAGAATTCCACCTACAAAGCTTCAACAATTGGTGTCCTCTGTTCCCAAACGCTTATTGAGTGTTGTTAGAAGGAAAGGTGATGTAACACAGTGGTAAACATACCACTGTCCGAGCTTTTTTAAAACGTGTTGCAGGCATCCATTTAAAAATAAGCAAATGTTTGCACAAAAACAATAAAGTTTATCAGTTTGAACATTAAATATCTTGTCTATGCGGTGTATTCAATTGAATATAGGTTGAAGAGGATTTGCAAATCATAGTATTCTGTTTATATTTACATTTTACACAACGTCCAACTTCATTGGAATTGGGGTTGTAGAACCAGTGAGGTGATGGTTTAGAGGTTAAAGCGGTGGGTTTGTTACTAGAGGATCCTCCAGTTTCCCCTTCAGAAAAGAAAATCACCATCCTTGGACAAGGACCTTAATCCTTCAGTTGCTCGCAATATATAGTTGAGCACCTTTCATGGCAGCATGCTGATGTCTATTTGTGTGAGTTAGAATGGGTGAGTGTGAAGTGTCAATGTAAAGCACTTTGAGCATCTGCATCAGAAGAAAAAGTGTTTGAGAAATACAATGCATTTAACATTACTTACTAAATTAGATCAGTGTGTCGAGCTAAATCAAGGCCAAAGGTTTTGTAATCTGAAAATAAAAAAAGATTGAAAAAATTAATTTTGAAACTGAAAATTCAATGTTTGTTCTTGAATTTTATAATCGTTTAAAAAGTATTATTAAAATAAAAATAAGTGTAATATATATATTTTTCAGTTTAAATACATTTTTGATTGAGCTCTGTAATTATTTTGATCAAATTTATTTTCATTCATGTTTCTTTTTTTCACCTTCAGATCTTTTTTTCACTTTCAGTTCTTATTTGTTCAGTTTCAAACTTTTGTCCCCATTCTGGTGTGGGAGGGCGTGGCTTCGATTGAGAGGGGTGTGGAATTGTGAGTGACAGGAGCAATCAGTCCTCGCATGATGTTGCATTCAAGAAACATGGGTACTTTGATAGATAATGACTCTGCTCCCGTCTCCATCATGGATTACTACACGGCCGGGTTGTGAAAGAAAATACAGAGAATGAAAGCTTATTACTATGCATTAAACCCTCGAGATGAAGCTGTTTATTGTGATCGATGTGTAGCAGTTGGTTCAGTGGATCCGTATGTTGTACCGGATAGTGAATTTAATGACGATGTAGCAAAGTGTCCGGCAGTTTCACAGCGTAACCAAGCAGACCGCCGGTAAATCCAAATCCCAAGCCGGAAGAGAGCTCCGGCTACCGGCGGTGTGAAGAAGCCTCGCCGTTACAGGTCCCGCACTGTGGTGTTGAGAGAGATCCACCAAGCTGCTGATCCACAAGATGCCGACCAGGTCAGCCTCGCCGGCCTCCTGCAGAGCATCACAGCGGAGCTCTGAAAGCGGAGGTCGGTCTTGAAGTCCTGAACGATTTCTCTCACCAGGTGCTGGAAGGGCAACTTGTGGATCAGCAGCTCGGTGGATTTCTGGTAGCAGTGGAGTGCCACGGTGCCGGGCCTGTAACGGCGAGGTTTCTTCACACCGCCGGTAGCCGGAATACTCTTCCGGGTGGTTTGGGATTTGGATTTACCGGCGGTCTGGTTGGTTCTGTCCATATTAAAGCTTCCTTCACATCTGCTGTGCCAGGTCTCTGTGTGTCACTTAGAAAGCTCGTAACACTTTGCTGCAGCCTGTAAAATGAGCGACCTGCCTCATTTTCATGTGCCGATGCTGCGCTGCGTTCACGGTCCTGTGTGGATTTGTGCCACATCGGCTTTTTAGCTATAGGTGTTAAACTTTACATTTTTGCATATTTTCCAGTTTTTAAACATCAAAAATGACCAAGAGTGTTCTAGAATTACTTGTAATAGACATCTTTAGCATCACTTTATTTACAGGTATCAAGACAATACAGTGGACAGAAAGTGTTAAGTCATTATCTATCAAAGTACCCACGTTTCCTGAAAGCAACATCATGTGAGGACTGATTGCTCTCCTGTCACTCACAATTCCACGCCCCTCTCAATCGAAGCCACGCCCTCTCACACCAGAACAGGGCCAAAAGTTTGAAACTGAAAAATATCTGAAAGTGGAAAAAAAAGATCTGAAGTTGAAAAAAAGAAATATGAATGAAAATAAATTATTTGATCAAAAAAATTACAGAGCTGAATCAAAAATGTATTTAAACTGAAAAATATATCTTACACTTATTTTTCTTTTGATAATACTTTTTAAATGATTATAAAATTCAAGAACAAACATTGAATTTTCAGTTTCAAAATTAATTTTTTTTAATCTATTTTTATTTTCAGATTACATAACTTTTGGCCTGGATTTAGCTCCATAGCAGTGTTGCTTTAATTGTCCCCAGAGTCTAGTCTTGTCTTTTTTTTTTTTTTTTTAACTATACTAGTATCAAGATGTAACCTTTGCCTACAGAGTGACTCCCCCCCCCCCCCCCCAAAAAAAAACCCAAACAAAAAACAGAACCCATAAAAGTTTTAATAAATCCTACCATTTGCTTAAACTTCAGTCTGTGTATGATCATTCCCCAAAGTTTCAGTTCTCTTGGTCGCTTTACATAAAAGTTATGTTCTTTCCAAATTATGCTCGAAATAGGCCTCCAGCAAAATTTGTTTTCCTTGGTTGACCAAGACATGTTGAGGCAGATGATTGGAACAATAGTCTTCCCCAATATGTCACTTAAATGCAAAGCGACCGAGATAACTGATACGTCAGGGAATGATCGTACACAGACTGAAGTTTGTCTTTCATGGCAGTAAACTTGTAAAATTTGCTTGACTTATTAAAAAAAATTGTAATAGGCAATGCCACTCAGACGTTTTACACTCACACTTAATGTGCTTACATGCATGCTGGTTTTTCTTTTGAAAATGGATGTACCACTCCAAAATGCATTTGCAAAATGCGAAAACCCATTGTCATATTGTTTTCCTTTTCTTTCTGTCTAAATATCCTTCCAGCACAGCTACTGTAATAACATAAACACACCTTTACTTTGTTAAAGTAACATAGATGTACAGAAGTTAAGCAGGCACCATCTAGCTATATTGAAAACAAACAAAATACAAATAATTTTCACTGGCTTGCATAGACACCTGAGTCAATGTCAAGTCAGTGCATATAGGAATATGTTTAATTTATTAATTTTCCTATGTCCGTACCTCCAGCAGTTGTAGTAAATCAAATCAAATCAGCTTTATTTATAAAGCACTTTAAAAAAAAAAAACAGCTGCAGCTGAAACAGTGCTGTACACAAGGGGACATATAAAAGGTAAACCACAAAGTACAAAAAAAAAAATGTAGGGAGCAATGACTTTTGGAATTGCTTTGTGGGATTGCTTGTTAGTTAACAGAAGAAAACGTCAGGTAATCTATAAATATCTATGAAAAGGTTGGCAACGATAGTTGTTTAAGATGGATATGTACTTCTCTGAGGAACCTGTGCAATCCCACTTTAAATGTCTTCATTTTAGTTGCTTTGCCACAAATTGTGGTGGGATTGTAGTCACAACATGTGAGTTTGGTTAAGTAATCGCAAGCACTCATCTGTTGTCACCTTGACGTGTGTATTCCTCACAAATCAGTTTTGTTTTTGTTTTGTTTTTTCCTTCAAAATTTGAGAGAATGCATGCAGGTACAGGTGTCTGTGTAGCCTGAGCATGTAAATGCCTTTGTGATGAGACATGTATCAGCAATTATGATGGTGACGGAGATATGTGTCATCTGCTCAGTATTTTAGAAATCTATCTTTATTGATTGTTAATAAGGTAAGCAGGATTTAGATTTAACACCTCCGTCCTGTTACACTGTCACAGCACCCTGCAAAAGGCCTCTTGGTGTGAATGTTGTCCTCTGTGCCCTGCAATTTGTGTTGAAATAAGCGCTGACACAGTTTAGTGAGATTGTCACACTAGAAGTCCCAAACAGGAGCCCCAGTATTAGGATGGCACACATGGGGCGAGCCCAGATGCTACACCATGAATGCAGGCAGCCAGTGTTTCTTGGCATTCTGGGAGCTCACACTGCCATCCACCCTGCCACCTCATACACACCCACTCAGAGGCATGTGACCAGTTACACACAGTCACAGTCCTTATGCGAGTGAAGAAAAAACAGATTATTTTTCTGAAATTAAAATGATGATGTCAAGGTGCATCTGTCCTTGTTTTGTCAGTTCAACTCCTAAAATGTCAACTGTTCAGATCATGTTCAGTGTGTGATTCTTGAGTTGTCATTACTCATCGCAAATAGGACATTACGCTGAAGCAGGTGTGCACAGACATGAGCACATAGCTATGTTTTGTTTACCAGGCCTCCAGGCAGATGGTAGTGTTCTCAGAGTTGCTTAGGCTAGGAGGAGATGGAGAAAGAATGAGCTGTTGAACATCAACGTGACACCAGCCGGGGATGCAAATGTTCTATCTCACAACTTATGAGATAATAGTATTTTTATTGGGACATTTGTTTTACTGCTTTGTGTTCATTTCAGCGGTTGCCATTGTGCAATTATCAATATGTTTGTAGATTTTTGTCATGAGTATTTGTTTAATTTACATTTCATGTCTTTAGGTCTCTTATCTAATTTGCTAAACACATTTGAAAATAAGCACAAGTTAAGTTGACATATAAAGCCAAAAATGTGTTTCAAGTCTGGAAAGTCATGAAGCAAGTGCAAAAAATAATAAAAACCTGTAAAATATAAGATTTCTGAATAAGTGAAACATGTTTTAACGTTTAACAACTTAAAAAAAAATTAACGGTGTAAGTTATGTAATTTCTTTGATTTAGATTTTGAGTTCTATTAGATTTTTAGTAGATGGCTTGCCTCTACTGGTGGGTTGGCTCTCACTGCGGTATTGTATCGCTTCCTGTTCCGGAGCACAGCGGTGTTTTTCTGTATCTGTTAGCTGTTTAATCTGCGCAGTTAGATTGATCTAGTTATCTAGATTACGATTTGTTTCCCAGTGTAATCTTTACGTGCCTTAACTAAAGCACTCCTTCTGCTGAATCACCTTTAAATTATTTACACATTATTCACTTTTCGTGTTTTTAGGAATCTGCTAGGTTAGCGTAGCTACTAGCTCTTAGCCGATTTAGCATGGCGGCTTCTCCTGTCTCTCCCGCACTTTTCTGCTCTGGGTGTGAAATGTTTAGTTATTCCTCGGCCTCCTTTAGCAGTAACGGTACTTGTAATAAGTGTAGCTTATTCGTAGCTTTGGAGGCCAGGCTGGGCGAATTGGAGACTCGGCTCCGCACCGTGGAAAATTCTACAGCTAGCCAGGCCCCTGTAGTCGGTGCGGACCAAGGTAGCTTAGCCGCTAGTTCCCCCCTGGCAGATCCCGAGCAGCCGCGAAAGCAGGCCGACTGGGTGACTGTGAGGAGGAAGCGTAGCCCTAAACAGAAGCCCCGTGTACACCGCCAACCCGTTCACATCTCTAACCGTTTTTCCCCACTCGACGACACACCCGCCGAGGATCAAACTCTGGTTATTGGCGACTCTGTTTTGAGAAATGTGAAGTTAGCGACACCAGCAACCATAGTCAATTGTCTTCCGGGGGCCAGAGCAGGCGACATTGAAGGAAATTTGAAACTGCTGGCTAAGGCTAAGCGTAAATTTGGTAAGATTGTAATTCACGTCGGCAGTAATGACACTCGGTTACGCCAATCGGAGGTCACTAAAATTAACATTAAATCGGTGTGTAACTTTGCAAAAACAATGTCGGACTCTGTAGTTTTCTCTGGGCCCCTCCCCAATCGGACCGGGAGTGACATGTTTAGCCGCATGTTCTCCTTGAATTGCTGGCTGTCTGAGTGGTGTCCAAAAAATGAGGTGGGCTTCATAGATAATTGGCAAAGCTTCTGGGGAAAACCTGGTCTTGTTAGGAGAGACGGCATCCATCCCACTTTGGATGGAGCAGCTCTCATTTCTAGAAATCTGGCCAATTTTCTTAAATCCTCCAAACTGTGACTATCCAGGGTTGGGACCAGGAAGCAGAGTTGTAGTCTTACACACCTCTCTGCAGCTTCTCTCCCCCTGCCATCCCCTCATTACCCCATCCCCGTAGAGACGGTGCCTGCTCCCAGACCACCAATAACCAGCAAAAATCTATTTAAGCATAAAAATTCAAAAAGAAAAAATAATATAGCACCTTCAACTGCACCACAGACTAAAACAGTTAAATGTGGTCTATTAAACATTAGGTCTCTCTCTTCTAAGTCCCTGTTGGTAAATGATATAATAATTGATCAACATATTGATTTATTCTGCCTAACAGAAACCTGGTTACAGCAGGATGAATATGTTAGTTTAAATGAGTCAACACCCCCGAGTCACACTAACTGTCAGAATGCTCGTAGCACGGGCCGGGGCGGAGGATTAGCAGCAATCTTCCATTCCAGCTTATTAATTAATCAAAAACCCAGACAGAGCTTTAATTCATTTGAAAGCTTGTCTCTTAGTCTTGTCCATCCAAATTGGAAGTCCCAAAAACCAGTTTTATTTGTTATTATCTATCGTCCACCTGGTCGTTACTGTGAGTTTCTCTGTGAATTTTCAGACCTTTTGTCTGACTTAGTGCTTAGCTCAGATAAGATAATTATAGTGGGCGATTTTAACATCCACACAGATGCTGAGAATGACAGCCTCAACACTGCATTTAATCTATTATTAGACTCTATTGGCTTTGCTCAAAAAGTAAATGAGTCCACCCACCACTTTAATCATATCTTAGATCTTGTTCTGACTTATGGTATGGAAATAGAAGACTTAACAGTATTCCCTGAAAACTCCCTTCTGTCTGATCATTTCTTAATAACATTTACATTTACTCTGATGGACTACCCAGCAGTGGGGAATAAGTTTCATTACACCAGAAGTCTTTCAGAAAGCGCTGTAACTAGGTTTAAGGATATGATTCCTTCTTTATGTTCTCTAATGCCATATACCAACACAGTGCAGAGTAGCTACCTAAACTCTGTAAGGGAGATAGTGTCTCGTCAATAGTTTTACATCCTCATTGAAGACAACTTTGGATGCTGTAGCTCCTCTGAAAAAGAGAGCTTTAAATCAGAAGTGTCTGACTCCGTGGTATAACTCACAAACTCGTAGCTTAAAGCAGATAACCCGTAAGTTGGAGAGGAAATGGCGTCTCACTAATTTAGAAGATCTTCACTTAGCCTGGAAAAAGAGTCTGTTGCTCTATAAAAAAGCCCTCCGTAAAGCTAGGACATCTTTCTACTCATCACTAATTGAAGAAAATAAGAACAACCCCAGGTTTCTTTTCAGCACTGTAGCCAGGCTGACAAAGAGTCAGAGCTCTATTGAGCTGAATATTCCATTAACTTTAACTAGTAATGACTTCATGACTTTCTTTGCTAACAAAATTTTAACTATTAGAGAAAAAATTACTCATAACCATCCCAAAGACGTATCGTTATCTTTGGCTGCTTTCAGTGATGCCGGTATTTGGTTAGACTCTTTCTCTCCGATTGTTCTGTCTGAGTTATTTTCATTAGTTACTTCATCCAAACCATCAACATGTTTATTAGACCCCATTCCTACCAGGCTGCTCAAGTAAGCCCTACCATTATTTAATGCTTCGATCTTAAATATGATCAATCTATCTTTGTTAGTTGGCTATGTACCACAGGCTTTTAAGGTGGCAGTAATTAAACCATTACTTAAAAAGCCATCACTTGACCCAGCTATCTTAGCTAATTATAGGCCAATCTCCAACCTTCCTTTTCTCTCAAAAATTCTTGAAAGGGTAGTTGTAAAACAGCTAACTGATCATCTGCAGAGGAATGGTCTATTTGAAGAGTTTCAGTCAGGTTTTAGAATTCATCATAGTACAGAAACAGCATTAGTGAAGGTTACAAATGATCTTCTTATGGCCTCGGACAGTGGACTCATCTCTGTGCTTGTTCTCTTAGACCTCAGTGCTGCTTTTGATACTGTTGACCATAAAATTTTATTACAGAGATTAGAGCATGCCATAGGTATTAAAGGCACTGCGCTGCGGTGGTTTGAATCATATTTGTCTAATAGATTACAATTTGTTCATGTAAATGGGGAATCTTCTTCACAGACTAAAGTTAATTATGGAGTTCCACAAGGTTCTGTGCTAGGACCAATTTTATTCACTTTATACATGCTTCCCTTAGGCAGTATTATTAGACGGTATTGCTTAAATTTTCATTGTTACGCAGATGATACCCAGCTTTATCTATCCATGAAGCCAGAGGACACACACCAATTAGCTAAACTGCAGGATTGTCTTACAGACATAAAGACATGGATGACCTCTAATTTCCTGCTTTTAAACTCAGATAAATCTGAAGTTATTGTACTTGGCCCCACAAATCTTAGAAACATGGTGTCTAACCAGATCCTTACTCTGGATGGCATTACCCTGACCTCTAGTAATACTGTGAGAAATCTTGGAGTCATTTTTGATCAGGATATGTCATTCAAAGCGCATATTAAACAAATATGTAGGACTGCTTTTTTGCATTTACGCAATATCTCTAAAATCAGAAAGGTCTTGTCTCAGAGTGATGCTGAAAAACTAATTCATGCATTTATTTCCTCTAGGCTGGACTATTGTAATTCATTATTATCAGGTTGTCCTAAAAGTTCTCTAAAAAGCCTTCAGATAATTCTAAATGCTGCAGCTAGAGTACTGACGGGGACTAGAAGGAGAGAGCATATCTCATCCATATTGGCCTCTCTTCATTGGCTTCCTGTTAATTCTAGAATAGAATTTAAAATTCTTCTTCTTACTTATAAGGTTTTGAATAATCAGGTCCCATCTTATCTTAGGGACCTCGTAGTACCATATCACCCCAATAGAGCGCTTCGCTCTCAGACTGCAGGCTTACTTGTAGTTCCTAGGGTTTGTAAGAGTAGAATGGGAGGCAGAGCCTTCAGCTTTCAGGCTCCTCTCCTGTGGAACCAGCTCCCAATTCAGATCAGGGAGACAGACACCCTCTCTACTTTTAAGATTAGGCTTAAAACTTTCCTTTTTGCTAAAGCTTATAGTTAGGGCTGGATCAGGTGACCCTGAACCATCCCTTAGTTATGCTGCTATAGACGTAGACTGCTGGGGGGTTCCCATGATGCACTGTTTCTTTCTCTTTTTGCTCTGTATGCACCACTCTGCATTTAATCATTAGTGATCGATCTCTGCTCCCCTCCACAGCATGTCTTTTTCCTGGTTCTCTCCCTCAGCCCCAACCAGTCCCAGCAGAAGACTGCCCCTCCCTGAGCCTGGTTCTGCTGGAGGTTTCTTCCTGTTAAAAGGGAGTTTTTCCTTCCCACTGTAGCCAAGTGCTTGCTCACAGGGGGTCGTTTTGACCGTTGGGGTTTTACATAATTATTGTATGGCCTTGCCTTACAATATAAAGTGCCTTGGGGCAACTGTTTGTTGTGATTTGGCGCTATATAAAAAAATTGATTGATTGATTGATTTTTATAAAAGTGATCATCGACTGTTTTTGTGTTAAGTATCAGGCAGTGCACCCACAAAGAATTCATGTTTTGTGTCATTTTAATTTCATATTACAACCCCTGGCAAAAATTATGGAATCACCGGCCTCGGAGGATGTTCATTCAGTTGTTTAATTTTGTAGAAAAAAAGCAGATCACAGACATGACACAAAACTAAAGTCATTTCAAATGGCAACTTTCTGGCTTTAAGAAACACTATAAGAAATCAAGAAAAAAGATTGTGGCAGTCAGTAACTGTTACTTTTTTAGACCAAGCAGAGGAAAAAAATATGGAATCACTCAATTCTGAGGAACAAATTATGGAATCACCCTGTAAATTTTCATCCCCAAAACTAACACCTGCATCAAATCACATCTGCTCGTTGATATTGACCCTATGCCATGACATTGACCCTATGTGTCTTTTTGCAAGGAATGTTTTCACAGTTTTTGCTCTATGGCAAGATGCATTATCATCTTGAAAAATGATTTCATCATCCCCAAACATCCTTTCAATTGTCCAAAATATCAACGTAAACTTGTGCATTTATTGATGATGTAATGACAGCCATCTCCCCAGTGCCTTTACCTGACATGCAGCCCCATATCATCAATGACTGTGGAAATTTACATGTTCTCTTCAGGCAGTCATCTTTATAAATCTCATTGGAAAGGCACCAAACAAAAGTTCCAGCATCATCACCTTGCCCAATGCAGATTCGAGATTCATCACTGAATATGACTTTCATCCAGTCATCCACAGTCCACGATTGCTTTTCCTTAGCCCATTGTAACCTTGTTTTTTCTGTTTAGGTGTTAATGATAGCTTTTGTTTAACTTTTCTGTATGTAAATCCCATTTCCTTTAGGCGGTTTCTTACAGTTCGGTGACAGACGTTGACTCCAGTTTCCTCCCATTCGTTCCTCATTTGTTTTGTTGTGCATTTTTCGATTTTTGAGACATATTGCTTTAAGTTTCCTGTCTTGACGCTTTGATGTCTTCCTTGGTCTACCAGTATGTTTGCCTTTAACAACCTTCCCATGTTGTTTGTATTTGGTCCAGAGTTTAGACACAGCTGACTGTGAACAACCAACATCTTTTGCAACATTGCGTGATGATTTACCCTCTTTTAAGAGTTTGATAATCCTCTCCTTTGTTTCAATTGACATCTCTCGTGTTGGAGCCATGATTCATGTCAGTCCACTTGGTGCAACAGCTCTCCAAGGTGTGATCACTCCTTTTTAGATGCAGACTAACGAGCAGATCTGATTTGATGCAGGTGTTAGTTTTGGGGATGAAAATTTACAGGGTGATTCCATAATTTATTCCTCAGAATTGAGTGATTCCATATTTTTTTCCTCTGCTTGGTCTAAAAAAGTAACCGTTACTGACTGCCACAATTTTTTTTTCTTGATTTCTTATAGTGTTTCTTAAAGCCAGAAAGTTGCCATTTGAAATGACTTCAGTTTTGTGTCATGTCTGTGATCTGCTTTTTTTCTACAAAATTAAACAACTGAATGAACATCCTCTGAGGCCGGTGATGCCATAATTTTTGCCAGGGGTTGTAGAATGAGGTTTTGTAAGTCAGTGGGGGTAAACATTGTTACTCTGACAAAGGACACAAAGTCACACTGCACAAAGCAGTGTGAAATGTGTGCAAGAATGTGCACACAGGGTGAATTTTAATCATGTACCATGTTCACAAATGTATTGGTCATTCACTAGGCTCAGTGTTGAAGTATTATGTTAAAAGACGTGGCTCTGTTCACCCGCATATATGTTGTAGTATTTGTAACAAACTTCTGCTTACTTCTTGTAACTGTCATCTTGAGACCATTTGGCTGGTGCGTCTGAGTTTTAATGTTATAATGTTCTCCAATCCCATTCATGACACACATGGACTAATGTAAACCAAAGTGAGCGCCAAGACAATGAGATCGCCCAGGAAATTCAGGAACAACTGGTCCGACAGGCAGAACAACTACGACGACAGCAAGAAGAGAAGGATGCAGTAAGTAGCGCAGTGTGAGAAATTTCTTTCTGCCCATTCAACCACAATGCATTTTACATGAACCAGTTAAAGATTTGACTTCTGGTATACCCCCCTGATACTGATACCCCCCCCCCCCCCCCCCACACACACACACACACACTAATGTGGCACTGAAATAGTCACTATTTTATTTGTTATTCTGAAGAGCATTTCACGCTTTGTTAAATTGTTTGTACACTGTTCAAGAGGCTATGACAATCATTTTTGCAGGAAAATGATTGTCATAACTTGGCATTGTCTTATTCCATTCTGGGTTTGTGTAAAATTTTACTATGTGGCCTCAAGATAACTGAATTTCATCAAAACATTGTTAAAGGATGTGAACAACATTCCTCAAACTGCTCTGATTGAACAAATCTGAGACTTTAATCAGAGGTCAGAAGTCAAACAACATCACATTTATTGAACATCAGCATAAACCTGGAGGCGTTCTAATTTGGGGCAAAACTATTTTTGCTGTCACCTTGTTTGTTTGTAGGCCATTGCTCGTAAGCTGCATGAGAAGGAGATGAAAGAGGAAAGGAGGAGGCAAAAGCAGCTGGAAGCAAACTTTGAGGAGGAGTACTTTGAGGATCATGGAGGTGGGGAGAGCGTTACTGGTTATTTTGTGTGTGCGTGCACCTGTGTGTAAACAGGAGAAGAATATGCCTCAGACTGTTCCTCACCCCATCCCCTCCACAGATGTAACTGCATTTAAAGGACATGTCACATCGAAATCATAACAACTTAGATTTAGGCCGTTAGTGACTATCCAGTGATACACCGGGATTACTTTGGGCACTTCCATGACCGGTCCCAAAGTATACGGCATTTGCAACAAACAGCTATGGAGACTGCCAAAAACATTTTTTTTTTCCCCGAGTGTCTCTGACAGCGTTTACATAGCTTTGAGGAAACGTCCCAGCGTGTGCTTGAATGGAATGTAGCTGCAAACATTAAGAACGGAGCAATAGATTAATTCCGAAGTTGTAATGTCCTGTTATGATGACTCGTTTTTTAAGTGATAACTGTTAATTTTGATGCAGTCAAAATAAAAGCAGCAGCCACTCTCCACTGTGAGAAGACTTAGTGCACGTGCACGTCTGTTAATCATGAACGCAGCCTGTTAGTCTCTGCTAGCGGCTCAGCTTTGTGCATGCTTGTAAGTGTTGTCATCAATATAACTGTAAAAAAAAAAAAAAAATCTAAGAAATACATCTGGGTGATCAGACAGCCTGAAAAACAGCAGAGAGTTCCAATGTAAGAAATACACCTGCATGTTAAGGCAGCATCGTGACGCAGTGGTTCTACATGCGCCTTCACAGCGGCAGTAAAATAGCATCCTGCGACACAGATGGCAGTCGGCACGTTAGGATCCAAAATCTGACAGAATTTCTAAAAAATTAAGAGTTTCAAGGTGAAGCGCGTCGCCTCCTCTCTGTACATCCTCTGTAAATCTGAGCCATCACTTTCAAATGAAAGCTCAGACACTTCATTATCAGACATAGCAGCGTTCCTTTCACTCTGTCTGTCGGCCATCGAGATGTTTCTGCTTATCCTAAAATTTACGTCACATACTGAGTAAGGCGTTTTCCGGAAATGCACCTGCTAACTTGCAGAGTGAGGGATAATTACCAATAAAATACATCAGCAACCACTAGTTATTACTGCATGTGCATGGATAGACTTAGAATCATGAATACTTTGATGTTGTGTTGCTAACTGGGATGTTAAATAATGTGCGGCATGTCCTTTAATGTTACACTGTTAGAAATTATATATGACTTGAGGCTAAGGTTAAGCTTTTTAAATCAATAACCACATAATTAACACTGAAGAGAGGTGTACATGTTGATGGAGAAATAACTTTATTTCATGGCCTGTCCAGATAAAACACTGGTGTAAATAGACTGTAGATTAGATGCAGCTTGTAACTGCTTTAATACATACCATATTTTCCAGACTATGGCAGGTGTCCCGCTTCCCATTTCAAAGCATGTTGTATATGAAAAATACAACACTGTTATCTACAGCCACAAGATGGCACCATCTGCACGTGTGACAAGCTTCTCCTGTAATACTGATGTGACAGAGATACAGTGATTCATACTCTTGGGACAGAATGTAGCAGGAATGCACCATTAAGCTGAATGACAGCTGCTGTAAAACAATAAGGAGATATAAATGAGGAGGAAGTGCTGGATCCTAAAGAATAAGTGAAAATAGTAAACCATGCTCACAAACTGAAAGACTGTGCTCTTGAATAAAATAAGAAACAGCCTTTTTAAATGGACTGCATTTATATAGCACTTTTCCATCTACATCACACGCTCAACGCGCTTTACAAATAATGCCTCACATTCACCACAATGTGAGGGTGCTGCCATACAACATGCTCCCTACACACCAGGAGCAACTAGGGGATTAAGGACCTTACCCAAGGGCCCTTAAAGGTTTTCCAGTGAGGCTGGGATTTGAACCGAGGATCCTCTGGTCTCAAGCCCAACGCTTTAACCACTATACCATCGCCTCAAATAAGCTTCATACTACTCGGCATTCCACATGTGTGGACTTCCACATGTGTGGAACAGCCAGGAAAACAAAGAGGAAGATAGTTAGGCCAAGATGACGTGAACTGTAATTTTTTTTTTTTATGCACAGGTGTTTGACAGTGTTTAATTACATTGCATACATTTCAGTCTTAACAGGTGTTCTTACCTGTTCATTGGAGACAAGAAGCAGTTTAAGCAGGTTAAAACATGAACTTGGCACATTGACTGAATCCAGGTACTCTGATTACCCCTCCCCCCCCCCCCCCCAAAAAAAAAAACTATATATATATATATATATATATATATATATATATATATATAAAGATGTTTTTTAAAACTGTGACCTTCCAGAATGCATATCCATGACAGGCTTCTCTTATAAATGTGATATTGACTGTGTTAACCATCAGCCAGTACACCCAGAAAGAGTTCATGTTTTTTGTCATTTTAATTTTGTATCATTTTGATTTTATAAGTTGGCAGATGTAAACATTGTTACTCTGACAAAGGATGAAACTTCACACTGCACAAAGTGGAGCATGTTGAAAATTCAGCCACAGTTAAAACATGAACTTGGGGCATTGATTGAGTACCCTGGTTCTGTGGTGAACCGGGGTACTCCGGTCACCCCTAAAAAAAAACAAAATAAAAAAAAAAAGGTTCAGATGAAGCTGCGTCCTTGCTGCTGGGTTCTGTACTTCTTGCTCATTGGACCATCTAGGACAGGGGTCTCCAACCTTGTTCCTGGAGGGCATCTGCCCTGCATGTATATCCATGCATATCTATGCATAACTCTCCCTGTTCCACTCCCATTCAATTAACGCTATCCTGTGTGTTCATCCAGTCAAGAGCTGGAAAACACCACTTTAAAAAAAAAAAATCAGGTGTGGCTTGAGTAGGTAGACGTGGAAAACATTCAGGGCAGGTGCTCTCCACGAACAGGGTTGGTGATCCCTGGGCTAGAAGGATGTACGGTACATCTGCAAAGTATTCACAGCACTTCACTTTTTCCACATTTTGTTGTTACAGCCTTGTACCAAAATGGAGTAAATTAATTTTTCCCTCAAAATTCTACTCACAACACCACATAAAGAAGACATGAAAAAAGTTGTTTTTTGTCTGTTTGTGTGTTTTGTTTTGTTTTTTGCAAATTTATTAACAATGGAAAAAAACTAAGAATTCACCTGTACATAAGTATTCGTTGCCTTTTCTCAATACTTTATTGATATGCTTTTGGCACTGATTACAGCATCAAGTATTCTTGAATACGATGCCGCAAGCTTGGTGCACCTATCTTTGGGCAGTTTTGTCCATTCCTCTTTACAGCACCTCTCAAGCTCCAACAGGTTGATGTGGAGCGTCGGTACACAGACGTTTTCAGATCTCTCCAGAGATCTTCACTCAGATTCAGGTCTGGGCTCTGGCTGGGCCACTCAAGGACATTCACAGAGTTGTCCTGAAGCCACTCCTTTGATATCTTGGCTGTGTGCTTAGGGTCATTGTCCTGCTGAAAGATGAACCATCACCCCAGCCTGAGGTCAAGAGCGCTCTGGAGCAGGTTTTCATTTGGTGGACTCCAGTTAAGCTGTAGAAACATCTCAAGGATGATCAGTGGAAACAGGATGAACCTGGGCTCAATTTTGAGCTTCATGGCAAAGACTGTGAATTTTGAGGAAAAAAGTGAACTTCATCCATTTTAGAATAATGCTGTAACGTAGCAAAATGTGGAAAAAGTGAAGCACTGTTAATACTGTCCAGACTCGCTGTATATGGCTCGCCTGTCGTGTCCCTGGTTTGCTGTGTGGGTCTGTGATTGTGCACATAGTGGAAGAAAAAAAAAATTACAGATTATTTAGTCAGTGTCTATTCCTCTGAGAAAGTGGTGCCAGAAAATAACCAGATCATTTTTTATTTGGGCTACAGAATTTTCAGTGACCACAGAGGTGTCTACTTTAAGACTTGATAACTCAGTTTGACTGTCCTGTGGTATTACGGAGCGTGTACACACAGGTGTTTATGGTATCGTGCAGCTTTTTCACAGGCTGTATATTTGGCTCTCCTCACAGGAAATGAGTGTGTGCCTGCTGTGCTCTTCTTAAAATGCAGAGAATCACATTTTCACACAAACCAGCGCGGGGGCAGCTCCTCAAGATAAACCTCTGTTTAACAGATAAATGGCTGGAAAGTCTATAAGGTGTGGGGTGGATCTGACAGAGAGCAAATGCTTTCCTTTGACAACGCACTGCTTCTGTACCTACCCCCACCCCTTTTTTTTTTCTTCCAAAGGTTTGAAAGTAAACTGTTCTGGTGATTAAACATTAAACAGCTGGAGAGCTTGCATTCCTTTCTGCTAAGTGAATGCAACAAGTTATCTTGTGTTTCCGCACTGTGCTTTTCCACTGACACTTGTTTTCATTTTCATTGCAAATACAGACTGACTTCCAGCTTGATGGCGTTTACTTTGACATGCAAAATGGCATCAGCTGTCTTCAGCTGTGCCATTTTATTTTCCAAGTGCTGTGTTCAGTGTAGTATCGGTCACAGAGTTTCAGTACAATTTGTTTCTCGAGCTTTTGTATGACGTTTAGGATTCAAATACTTATCCCTTTTGGGCATGGCTTTAAATTGTTCACCCACCTTCCTAGGCACTTACTAATCATCTCTGGTTATGTCACTTCTTTCTGTGCGGTTATTAATCCTGTCTCCAATAATTTCATCAGCTAATTCATCGTCCATCATCATTCTCTCCACCCACCCTATGTTCTTCATCTCTGTCCTGCTCAGCTGAAAGAACGCCTCATGACTTGAATAAACCCAGTCGCCACAAATCTAGCTCTCCAGGCCGATATGAGTCATCTGTTCCCAGCAGCTCCCAACAAGATTACTCCCAAGATTATAGCTTCTCACAGCCAAAAAAGAGCACATACCCAAAACAGGGCTCAGCAGCACCCCACAGCCGTTCGAGATATCCTGAGCACCACCTAGCAGCAGAGGGTGGGTCTAGCAGGCACGCAGATCCATACCCAGAGCACCTACTGCCCTCCAGTGGCAAACATGGGGACAGGTACCCAGATTATGAGTCCTATCATGACAGAGCCAAGGTCTCAGGGGGAGAGGACATGGACAGGGTTATGAGGAGGAAGGAGAGACCAGCAAGACCACCTGCACCACATAGCACTGCAGAAAGGGACCGAAAGTACGATCAAGAAAGGGGCAGAGACCTAGAATGGGAGAGGCATATAGAGAAAGACCGACAGAAAGGAAGAGATCCGGGCCTTGGTGGAGTTAAAGGCAGAGAAAGAACTATGGAAGGGTCCAGAGAGAGTGGACAGAGTGGGGACACACACATACCTAAAGACAAAGATAGACGAGCGAGAACCAGGAGCAGGGAAAGGGGACTCGAAGAGGACTTTTTGGAGTATGTCCCAAAGCACAGCAGGGAGCGGCAGCGGGAGACCAAGGCTTCCTGGGAGGAAGAAGAAGGTAACCTAAAGCACAGTAGGGAGCGGCAGCGGGAGACCAAGGCTTCCTGGGAGGAAGAAGAAGGTAACCTAAAGCACAGTAGGGAGCGGCAGCGGGAGACCAAGGCTTCCTGGGAGGAAGAAGAAGGTAACCTAAAGCACAGCACGGAGCGGCAGAGGAAAGCTTCTTGGGAGGAGGAAGAGGGTAGCGCTGATGTGGAGAAGAGGGTTAAGAGCCGGCAGCGCATCCATTCCAGCTATGAAGAAGTGTTTGAAGACGACAGCAAGCGTGACAAAAGGGGAGAGGACAACGGGGAGTTCTGGGTCCCTCGAGACAGGCATGGTCCCAATAGGGACCACATTCACACCCACTCCAGCGAAGAGACAGGTATCACCCTGAGCCATTGCTGGGCTCTGCAGGGTGCATGTGTGTTTGTGGTGTTGCTCTTCTGCTGTGGGTTTTTCTGGGGCTTCCAGGTGGCACATGAAACTAGAGCTTTGATCAGTAATAAAGGAAATTGTGTCTCGTCATGACGATGATGATAGGATTAATAAGAATGTTTAGTGACTGCTGGTCAGTCTTTAATTGAGGATGATTTCTTGCTGTTGTGCTGTGGGATCCTTTGCTCATTCTGACATTGTCTGCTGAGTAGCATCTACTTAACAAGCAAATGGCTACACTCTCAAGATTCACATGTCTGCTGTGATTTCCTACTGGAGTAGTAGCTTCAGCTGAACTTACTGCATTTATAAAGGGCTTCAGCACCAGCTGCTGGTGATTTCGATCAAACTGTCTGTCTGATCCCAATAAGTGGCAGTAATGAACAGCAGCGACGTGCCGAAGCTCTTATGGGTGTTATTATGTTTATATATTGTTAATGTTACATTTTATCATACACAGGTCGTATTGTGCACCGAGGGAGTGGCACAGTAGTATCTGAAACTGAGTATGATCTAAGCGAGACCACCAAGGGTATGGCCAAATTGGATCTCCGTGAGCAAGAGCTTAAGGACATGGAGAGGTGGCCAGAAGACTGCAGGAGGAAGAACTCAAGGTTAGGAAGGAAACCAGAGATGTTCTTATCTGTATGTAACCAGAGGGGTATTCCTCAAAGCACGTTTAGTCACTTATTGAGACGTCTTAACTCAGAGTAAGTGCAATATCTAGATTTTCTGTTCCAAAAACTCCAGGCTAGGTTAGTAACAATCGGAACAAATGCTCTGAACATATCCTTCAACAGGTCAGGTTATTTTTAGGGGGTATTCCACAAAGCTGATTTATTTACTTATGTGGATATTTCATCTCAAAGTAAGCGGTAAACTCCAGTTTTTTGTTTTTTTTTTTTCAGTTCCAAAAAGCCCCAGGCTAGGTTAGTAACCGCGGGAGTGTGCTCTCAGCATGACCTGCTGTGGTGTCTGTTTTAAATACAAGCTACCAAGGCTGCTGCATTGTTAGTGCTACACAATGGCGTTCCCCTCTGATGTGGTCTCTTCACTTTCATTCTGCTATTGTTAATGATCTTGCTAGCTGGAGACTAATGAAGGACAACACTAATTGTGAATTGACTTATTTATAGCTATATGAGGGTCACATGCTGATGAAGGTTTCAAGAATGCACTGCTGAACTTATTTTTTTTTTTTAATGGCCCAGTCACACGGCACATGACGATTCCTGAACGAAGGGAAAAAGTAAAAAACGTTACAATTCGTTGAGAAAAGGTGGACGAAAGAGCTTTTATCACCGAACAGTCTGCGAAGTAAGAGCACAAAAGGAACGAAAGAGGAACTTAAAACCGAAGCTCACAATCTCAACGAAACGCGCCTGGAGCCACTGCTGGAGCAGATCGTGTCTGCTCCAGCACTCGGCGCTGGAACGGAGCTCATAGTGCCTGAGTCCTGGAGAAACTACAAACAGAATCTGTGGAGATGTCGATGGACCACCTGCTCTGGTTCCTTGTCCAGAACAAAAGAGGGATCATCTCCATCTTGGAGTCATTTTTGATCAGGATATGTCATTCAAAGCGCATATTAAACAAATATGTAGGACTGCTTTTTTGCATTTACGCAATATCTCTAAAATCAGAAAGGTCTTGTCTCAGAGTGATGCTGAAAAACTAATTCATGCATTTATTTCCTCTAGGCTGGACTATTGTAATTCATTATTATCAGGTTGTCCTAAAAGTTCCCTAAAAAGCCTTCAGTTAATTCAAAATGCTGCAGCTAGAGTACTGACGGGGACTAGAAGGAGAGAGCATATCTCACCCATATTGGCCTCTCTTCATTGGCTTCCTGTTAATTCTAGAATAGAATTTAAAATTCTTCTTCTTACTTATAAGGTTTTGAATAATCAGGTCCCATCTTATCTTAGGGACCTCGTAGTACCATATCACCCCAATAGAGCGCTTCGCTCTCAGACTGCAGGCTTACTTGTAGTTCCTAGGGTTTGTAAGAGTAGAATGGGAGGCAGAGCCTTCAGCTTTCAGGCTCCTCTCCTGTGGAACCAGCTCCCAATTCAGATTAGGGAGACAGACACCCTCTCTACTTTTAAGATTAGGCTTAAAACTTTCCTTTTTGCTAAAGCTTATAGTTAGGGCTGGATCAGGTGACCCTGACCATCCCTTAGTTATGCTGCTATAGACGTAGACTGCTGGGGGGTTCCCATGATGCACTGTTTCTTTCTCTTTTTGCTCTGTATGCACCACTCTGCATTGAATCATTAGTGATCGATCTCTGCTCCCCTCCACAGCATGTCTTTTTCCTGGTTCTCTCCCTCAGCCCCAACCAGTCCCAGCAGAAGACTGCCCCTCCCTGAGCCTGGTTCTGCTGGAGGTTTCTTCCTGTTAAAAGGGAGTTTTTCCTTCCCACTGTAGCCAAGTGCTTGCTCACAGGGGGGTCGTTTTGACCGTTGGGGTTTACATAATTATTGTATGGCCTTGCCTTACAATATAAAGCGCCTTGGGGCAACTGTTTGTTGTGATTTGGTGCTATATAAAAAAAAATTGATTGATTGATTGATCATCAGAATCCACACTGTCTGTCGACACGATGCGCGCTCCGTAGTGCTCCAGTTTAAAAAAAAAAAAGAAAAAAGTGTGCCGTGGTCACTGCTGTATCACAGTATTATGTTCTAAGACATATATATTGATTTATAACAGAAAACTGTCAAAAGGGAGAATAAATATAAATATAAGTGTAAAGATGATTGAATATATCAGAGCAGTAAATTAATCAGTGCGTGTGAATGCGCGCATTGACTCACGTGTGCAGTTATTTCCACCAGCTGATCATTGATCCACAACATGAATTCTGCCTTCCAGAACAGCTCTTTATATCATCATTTTGATTAATCTGCCTGTTGCCACATGTACAGAAGGACTGGATTGTCATTCCTACACTCATATTGTTATATTTAATACAAAATAATAAGCGCACGCAGGAGCTCCTGCTGCCGCTGATGCTGCATTCAAGTGCCGTCGGAAATTACACAACTTTTTCGTTGTTTCAAATTCTTCAGTTGCTTGTGGCAAAATACTTACATCCACACAAAAGATTAATTCTGGCCTATGTAATGTGCCTGAGCCCATTGAAGCTGCCCCCCCACACAGATAAAAAATCCAAGCAAGCAGGCTGAGTTTGCCCTGTAATTTCAGACGGTACATGAACGCAGCAGCAGCCTCAGCGCTCACAAACCAGCTTCTGCGCTGTGTGAAAACGTTCAGCTGCTCCAACGAAGTCAAATTAAACAATGTTACAAAAACTACACAAACGATTAAAAAAAGTCAAGAACGACAGCAAACCGAAACACAGAAGAACTGAGGTTTTCGTTGCCCTTCGTTCAAATTTTTCAACAGTTTAAAAATCCTGACGAAGCGCCTGCTGCAGGAACGAAGCTGCGCGAAGGTTAAACAATGCCAACGACAGTCAACGAAAGTCCAGATTTCTTGTTTCGTCAGGTCTTCGTCACCCTTCGTTAAGTGCCGTGTGACTGGGCCTTAAGGTAACAATATGCATGCTTTCAATTAAATTTCAATTCATTCTGTTTATATCGCACCAAATCGCAACATACATTGTCTCAAGGGTTTTCACAAGGGTATGGTGTATTTTAATCGCGAGACAAACTGCCAAACCACTCAAGAATACTCGTAAGTATCAAAACGAACAAATTTATATGCAATTATGTCCATTCACTTGCAATTATATGACATAACCTAAAATGTGTACCTGCTCCTAAATGTGAGTAGTGTAGATTGTTTATTTGTTTTTAAACTGCAGTTTGACCCCACTTAGAACTTAGCCTCTCACAGCATATAATATTAACATATTGTATGTCTGGGTGTCTTGGTGGCTTTCCTCACTCGCTTTCTTGCACAGTCACTCAGTTTTTGAGAACTATCTACTCCACACAGATTTACCATGAAGTCCCTTACTGTTTGTATTTCTTCATAACTGATGTACAGTAGTGTTCAAAATAATAGTAGTGCTATGTGAGTATATTTCTTATTGTTACATGGGAAACAAGGTACCAGTAGATTCAGTAGATTCTCACAAATCCAACAAGACCAAGCATTCATGATATGCACACTCTTAAGGCTATGAAATTGGACTATTAGTAAAAAAAAAAAAAAAGTAGAAAAGGGGGTGTTCACAATAATACAACCCCTGGCAATAATTATGGAATCACCGGCCTCGGAGGATGTTCATTCAGTTGTTTAATTTTGTAGAAAAAAAGCAGATTTTTTTTTCCCTGTGCTTGGTCTAAAAAAGTAACCGTTACGGACTGCCACAATTTTTTTTTTTTTCCTGATTTCTTATAGTGTTTCTTAAAGCCAGAAAGTTGCCATTTGAAATTACTTTAGTTTTGTGTCATGTCTGTGATCTGCTTTTTTTTTCTACAAAATTAAACAATCAATCAATCAATCAATTTTTTTTATATAGCGCCAAATCACAACAAACAGTTGCCCCAAGGCGCTTTATATTGTAAGGCAAGGCCATACAATAATTATGTAAAACCCCAACGGTCAAAACGACCCCCTGTGAGCAAGCACTTGGCTACAGTGGGAAGGAAAAACTCCCTTTTAACAGGAAGAGAACCTCCAGCAGAACCAGGCTCAGGGAGGGGCAGTCTTCTGCTGGGACTGGTTGGGGCTGAGGGAGAGAACCAGGAAAAAGACATGCTGTGGAGGGGAGCAGAGATCGATCACTAATGATTAAATGCAGAGTGGTGCATACAGAGCAAAAAGAGAAAGAAACAGTGCATCATGGGAACCCCCCAGCAGTCTACGTCTATAGCAGCATAACTAAGGGATGGTTCAGGGTCACCTGATCCAGCCCTAACTATAAGCTTTAGCAAAAAGGAAAGTTTAAGCCTAATCTTAAAAGTAGAGAGGGTGTCTGGTCTCCCTGATCTGAATTGGGAGCTGGTTCCACAGGAGAGGAGCCTGAAAGCTGAAGGCTCTGCCTCCCATTCTACTCTTACAAACCCTAGGAACTACAAGTAAGCCTGCAGTCTGAGAGCGAAGCGCTCTATTGGGGTGATATGGTACTACGAGGTCCCTAAGATAAGATGGGACCTGATTATTCAAAACCTTATAAGTAAGAAGAAGAATTTTAAATTCTATTCTAGTATTAACATGAAGCCAATGAAGAGAGGCCAATATGGGTGAGATATGCTCTCTCCTTCTAGTCCCCGTCAGTACTCTAGCTGCAGCATTTTGAATTAACTGAAGGCTTTTTAGGGAACTTTTAGGACAACCTGATAATAATGAATTACAATAGTCCAGCCTAGAGGAAATAAATGCATGAATTAGTTTTTCAGCATCACTCTGAGACAAGACCTTTCTGATTTTAGAGATATTGCGTAAATGCAAAAAAGCAGTCCTACATATTTGTTTAATATGCACTTTGAATGACATATCCTGATCAAAAATGACTCCAAGATTTCTCACAGTATTACTAGAGGTCAGGGTAATGCCATCCACAGTAAGGATCTGGTTAGACACCATGTTTCTAAGATTTGTGGGGCCAAGTACAATAACTTCAGTTTTATCTGAGTTTAAAAGCAGGAAATTAGAGGTCATCCATGTCTTTATGTCTGTAAGACAATCCTGCAGTTTAGCTAATTGGTGTGTGTCGTCTGGCTTCATGGATAGATAAAGCTGGGTATCATCTGCGTAACAATGAAAATTTAAGCAATACTGTCTAATAATACTGCCTAAGGGAAGCATGTATAAAGTGAATAAAATTGGTCCTAGCACAGAACCTTGTGGAACTCCATAATTAACTTTAGTCTGTGAAGAAGATTCCCCATTTACATGAACAAATTGTAATCTATTAGACAAATATGATTCAAACCACCGCAGCGCAGTGAATGAACATCCTCCGAGGTCGGTGATTCCATAATTTTTGCCAGGGGTTGTAGTAGCATCTACTGTTGATGCTACAAACTCAAAATTATTATGTTCAAACTGCTTTTTTAGCAATCCTGTGAGTCACTAAACTAGTATTTAGTTGTATAACCAGTTTTTCATGATTTCTTCACATCTGCGAGGCATTAATTTTGTTGGTTTGGAACCAAAATTTTGCTCGTTTACTAATGTGATTGGGGTCATTATCTTGTTGAAACACCCATTTCAATGGCATGTCCTCTTCAGCATAAGGCAACATGACCTCTTCAAGTATTTTGACATATCCAAACTGATCCATGATACCTAGTATGCGATATATAGGCCCAACACCATAGTAGGAGAAACATGCCCATATCATGATGCTTGCACCACCATGCTTCACTGTCTTCACTGTGAACTGTGACTTGAATTCAGAGTTTGGGGGTCATCTCACAAACTGTCTGTGGCCCTTGGACCCAAAAAGAACAATATTACTCCCATCAGTCCACAAAATATTCCTCCATTTCTCTTTAGGTCAGTTGATGATCTTTGGCAAATTGTAACCTCTTCTGTACATGTCTTTTATTTAACAGAGGGACCTTGCGGGGGATTCTTGCAAATAAATTAGCTTCACACAGGCATCTTCTAACTGTCACAGCACTTACAGGTAACTCTAGACTGTCTTTGACCATCCTGGAGCTGATCAATGGGTGAGCCTTTGCCATTCTGGGTATTCTTCTATCCATTTTGATGGTTGTTTTCCGTTTTCTTCCAGGCGTCTCTTTTTTTTTTTTTTTTTTTTTTCCCCATTTTAAAGCATTGGAGATCATTGTAGATGAACAGCCTATAATTTTTTGCACCTGCGTATACGTTTTCCCCTCTCCACTCAACTTTTTAATCAAACTACGCTGTTCTTCTGAAGAATGTCTTGAACGTCCCATTTTCCTCAGGCTTTCAAAGAAGAAAGCATGTTCAACAGGTGCTTGCCTCATCCTTAAATAGGGGACAACGGATTCACACCTGTTTGTTCCACAAAATTAACGAGCTCACTGACTGAATGCCACACTACTGTTATTGTGAACACCCACTTTTCTACTTTTTTTTTTTTTTTTTTTTTTACTAATAGCCCAAGAGTGTGCGTATCATGAATGCTTGGTCTTGTTGGATTTGTGAGAATCTACTGGTACCTTGTTTCCCATGTAACAATAAGAAATATGAGGTCTATTAGAAAAGTATCCGACCTTATTATTTTTTTCAAAAACCATATGGATTTGAATCACGTGTGATTGCGTCAGACAAGCTTGAACCCTCGTGCGCATGCGTGAGTTTTTCCACACCTGTCGGTTGCGTCATTCGCCTGTGAGCAGGCTTTGAGTGAGGAGTGGTCCAGCCCCCTCGGCGGATTTTCATTGTCAGGAAATGGAGGAATGATTTGGGCTTTTTTCCCATCAGAATTTTTTCAGAAACTGTTAGAGACTGGCAGCTGGAAACCATTAGAAAAATTTATCTGGCTTTCGGTGAAAATTTTACGGGCTTCACAGAGAATAAGGACTGTTACTACAGCTTTAAGGACGGCTTTAAGGACACTCGGCACGCCACGCTCCATGCCGCCATCGAGAGCCACAAACCACAGGATCATTTCTAAACGGATGGCTCTGTGGATCCAAGACCGTTGTGTGCACTTTCTCTGGTTATCACAAGAGCTGGACATCAGCCATTTTCCGGCAGATTTCACTTTTAACAAGAGATGTTGTCATGGAAAGCTGAGCGGAGGCTTCGCGCGTCACGGCCGATTTGCTGATGGAGCGAGACAAAGGAACACCTCCGTTTTGGTCTCATAGGGCGGCTTTGGATGGCGTTCAGACAGCTGTCGGTAGTTTTTCCATCGAGTGATTATCTGAGAAATTGTGGATGTGCCTGGACATGCCAGAACATGTCCCGTGAGGCTTCATCACGGCGTTGCTGTGCGCCATGCGGCACCGCCGGATGCGCGGAATTCCTCCGCACGTCTGTCTCAATGTGCCGAAAAAGTACTGATGTCCATGTCTTTTCACAATTCCTGTGCTAGTCAGACGACGTCCCGGATAAAATACAGCGTCCAGTTTGGAAATGAACGGCACATTCCACTGTTACAAGAGTTTTTGTCATGGAAAGAGGAGCGGAGGCTTCGCGCGTCGCGGCGGTGCCGCATGGCGCACAGCAACGCCGTGAAGCCACCTCACGGGACATGTTCTGGCATGTCCAGGCACATCCACAATTTCTCAGATAATCACTCAATGGAAAAACCACCGACAGCTGTCTGAACGCCATCTCAAAGCCGTCCTGTGAGACCAAAACGAAGGTGTTCCTTTGTCTCGCTCCATCAGCAAATCGGTTGTGACGCGCGAAGCCTCCGCTCGGCTTTCCATGACAAAATCTCTTGTTAAAAGTGAAATCTGCCGGAAAATGGTTGATGTCCAGCTCTTGTGATAACCAGAGAAAGTGCACACAACGGTCTTGGATCCACAGAGCCATCCGTTCAGAAATGATCCTGTGGTTTGTGGCTCTCGATGGCGGCATGGAGCGTGGCGTGCCGAGTGTCCTTAAAGCTGTAGTAACAGTCCTTATTCTCTGTGAAGCCCGTAAAATTTTCACCAAAAGCCAGATAAATTTTTCGAATGGTTTCCAGCTGCCAGTCTCTAACAGTTTCTGAAAAAATTCTGATGGGGAAAAAAGCCCAAATCATTCCGCCATTTCCTGACAATCAAAATCCGCCGAGGGGGTGGACCACTCCTCACTCAAAGCCTGCTCACAGGCGAATGACGCAACCGAAAGGCGTGGAAAAACTCACACATGCGCACGAGGGTTCAAGCTTGTCTGACGCAATCACACGTGATTCAAATCCATATAGTTTTTGAAAAAATAAAAAGGTCGGTTTCTTTTCTAATAGACCTCGTATACTCAAAACCTGGATTATTCTTTTTAGTCACATAGCACTATTATTCTGAACACTACTGTATTACTCCGCATATCTGCTCGACTGGCCACTTGAAAATTCAAGATGGTGCCCATTTCCCAAGATGGACATTTTGCATAGAAATGCTTATTTGATAGATTGCCATTTCTACACTCAACAAAAATATAAACGCAACACTTTTGGTTTTGCTCCCATTTTGCATGACATGAACTCAAAGATCTAAAACGTTTTCCACATACACAATATCACCATTTCCCTCAAATATTGTTCACAAACCAGTCTAAATCTGTGATAGTGAGCACTTCTCCTTTGCTGAGATAATCCATCCCACCTCACAGGTGTGCCATACCAAGATGTTGATTAGACACCATGATTAGTGCACAGGTGTGCCTTAGACTGCCCACAATAAAAGGTCACTCTGAAAGGTGCAGTTTTATCATACAGCACAATGCCACAGATGTCGCAAGATTTGAGGGAGCGTGCAGTTGGCATGCTGACAACAGGAATGTCAACCAGAGCTGTTGCTCGTGTATTGAATGTTCATTTCTCTACCATAAGCCAGCCTCACAACCGCAGACCACGTGTAACCACACCAGCCCAGGACCTCCACATCCAGCATGTTCACCTCCAAGATCGTCTGAGACCAGCCACTCGGACAGCTGCTGAAACGATCAGTTTGCATAACCAAAGAATTTCTACACAAACTGTCAGAAACCATCTCAGCGAAGCTCATCTGCATGCTCGTCGTCCTCATCGGGGTCTCGACCTGACTCCAGTTCGTCGTCGTAACCGACTTGAGTGGGCAAATGCTCACATTCGCTGGCGTTTGGCACGTTGGAGAGGTGTTCTCTTCACGGATGAATCCCGGTTCACACTGTTCAGGGCAGATGGCAGACAGCGTGTGTGGCGTCGTGTGGGTGAACGGTTTTCTGATGTCAATGTTGTGGATCGAGTGGCCCATGGTGGCGGTGGGGTTATGGTATGGGCAGGCGTCTGTTATGGACGAAGAACACAGGTGCATTTTAGTGATGGCATTTTGAATGCACAGAGATACCGTGACGAGATCCTGAGGCCCATTGTTGTGCCATACATCCAAGAACATCACCTCATGTTGCAGCAGGATAATGCACGGCCCCATGTTGCAAGGATCTGTACACAATTCTTGGAAGCTGAAAATGTCCCAGTTCTTGCATGGCCGGCATACTCATCGGACATGTCACCCATTGAGCATGTTTGGGATGCTCTGGACCGGGTATACGACAGCGTGTACCAGTTCCTGCCAATATCCAGCAACTTCGCACAGCCATTGAAGAGGAGTGGACCAACATTCCACAGGCCACAATTGACAACCTGATCAACTCTATGCGAAGGAGATGTGTTGCACTGTATGAGGCAAATGGTGGTCACACCAGATACTGACTGGTATCCCCCCCCCAATAAAACAAAACTGCACCTTTCAGAGTGGCCTTTTATTGTGGACAGTCTAAGGCACACCTGTGCACTAATCATGGTGTCTAATCAGCATCTTGGTATGGCACACCTGTGAGGTGGGATGGATTATCTCAGCAAAGGAGAGGTGCTCACTATCACAGATTTAGACTGACTTGTGAACAATATTTGAGGGAAATAGTGATATTGTGTATGTGGAAAAAGTTTTAGATCTTTGAGTTCATCTCATATAAAATGGGAGCAAAACCAAAAGTGTTGCGTTTATATTTTTGTTGAGTGTAATATTTATTATGTTTGTGTGCCAAATTAGAGTGAAGTTTATTACATTTAGTATTAATGGGTTCCACCCGCCACATTTGGAACATTCTCATCTCTTCAAACTACTGGATGTAGGCCATGTAACAATACGAAATATACTCAAAACCTGGATTAATCTTTTTAGTCACGTGGCACTACTATTATTCTGAACACTACTGTAAATAAAGTTCAAGACATATTCAGTGACTTGGAAATGTTCATGTATCCATCTCCTGACTTGTCTGAAGGAAACTGGTTATTTACAGGTATTATACCAAAGGGGCCCATTTACTTATGCAACCTATCATGTTAGCTTTTATATTTTTAATTAATTTTCTATTAAGTTGTAGAGATTTGGTTTGACTTTGAGTTTAAGGAAGATAATTTTAGAAAGTTTTATATTGAGAAGCCTGATTTACTTTTTATATTTGAAATGGCATAAATAAATGAAAATGCATGAAATACCAAGGGGCCGAATACTTTTGCAAGCCACTGTATGTATATTATCAGTAGATGTGCACTGTCCAGCTTTAACATGTATGTTGTGACTATGTCATATATGACTTTGAAGGTCGGGCATCACAAAAGGTTGTTGAAGGTTCAGTTCTTTCTTTGATTGTATATTAAAAGTATTCCATATTGTGTTCTTTGTTTTCAGGCCAGCAAGGAACCTTTGCGTACAGCCCAAGTGGCACAGGATGAGGTAAAGAGCCTAAAAGCTTGCAGATGTTTCCAACTGCCTGGTCTTCAAATTATTTGTATTTAACTTACTGCCATTTACTCTTGAATAATGCTTAGCATGCAAAGGTCTTGCCCTGTGTTTCTTGTATATGTAAGAGCAAATAATCTCCTATTACCCAAGTGACAAGCTGATGTTTATGCACTTTTTCCGATAAATGAAAAGCTGTGACGTAGAGGACTTCGGAATACTTTTTGACTTCTCTGTAAAACTGCAGATTAGTGGTCAAATAGAATGGTGGCTCTAATACACCGATATATATAATTATTAATGTGAAACAATGCAACAGTTACAAATAATCATAGCAAATAGACACAGTGTGGCTGCACTTAAATGAACATTTAACACTGCTGCTGTCTGCATTGTCTCTGTTCAAGTCTGTGCTTTTTCCTGGCAGACCATGCTGCGTTCAGCACTAACATGTTTCCCAGTGTTCCAAAACACCCATTCCCACTGTTTGAAGGAATCCGTTTTCATGGACTGTATTTTCTGGACTATATGCCACATCAAAGTATTTGTCACAGCTGTCCACAAATCCATCGTGAAGAAGGGGAAAAATCAAATCCGTTGCATTGGTCTATAAGTAACATTTATTTTTGAAATGTGATGCAACTGTTTCATCCAAAAAAAAAAAAACATCAAAATTAATCAGTGCATTATTTATTTATAATGCAAACACCACATTGCCAAACAGAAACTTACAGGCTAATTAATGTAATTGCCCAAAGAAGTAAATTGCTTCTTGTCATCACTGAACAAACAAAAATGTCACAAAGAAGCTAAACATTAATAAACTTTTGTCCTCTGAAGTTTAGTATATGATGGTTATTTTCTCTTTATTCAAGAGTATGATCTTTCATCTTAAGAGCGTGATTTATTTATTTCACTTGTTCTCAAAGACCCAGCACATACTCTTCTTTCAGATATTATTCTTGAGGGTGGTTGGCATCCAGTGCATTACCGTCACCTTCTGTTCTAGTGTGTGTGAAACAGAAAGTACCTCCATTCAGATCAGTACACAGGATCAGCTTGCTATCAATGTAGATGGTGCCATCTAGTGGCTATATATTATAATGCAGTATATGTTGTTGCAGTATAGGTTTTTGGAAAGGATCAGCCAAACAAACTTCAAATAAACAAAAAATAGTGTGACTTATAATCCAAAACTATAGAAGCCAAACTGACGAGCCCACTTGTTGGATGTGACCATATACACACACAGTGAGTCCCTTCGGCTGCTCCCTTGTTTGCACTCAGTGTCGCCACAGCAAATCCAAGGTGGATCTGCATGTTGAATTTGTACAGGTTTTACGCCGGATGCCCTTCCTGATGCAACTCCACATTACATGGAGAAATGTGGCAGGGGTGGGATTTGAACCCGGAACCTTCTGCATTGAAACCAAGCGCATTAACCACTTGGCCACCACCCCTGCTACCATATACACACACAGAGTGACCCAAAAACAAAACAGAACCCATAAAAATTGTAATAAATCCTACAAAGTTCCACTTTCTTGACTTGTACAAATCCAAATTAAAACTTATCAGCTTTGGTAATATCAACATCTCTCACGGTCTTTAATGTCAGTGTAGTCCGTATCTGATACCGTGCACTGACTTCTTCGTGTACAGACTGTATGCTTTCCTCAGTCCAGTGAAAAATTATGACAAAAATTTGTGGAGCCCTTCATCCAACAGTATTTCTACTTCAGCTAGAGGTGTCCCAGCGAATACTGCAAATGCCTCCAGACGGCTTACAGTATACTGGATTTGTTTGGGGTTTTTTTGTTTTTGTTAGAAGAATGAGCACCATTAATAAGTTTGTTCAAGTCGATGTCTGTCACCAAACAAACCCGCCATGTTTGTTTTTAAACTAAGCACTGTGGCCATGTCAAAGGTTGCGAAAGTGCTAGTGTGAGCGCACAGTCCATCAATCCTTGATTGCTGCATGCGCGCAAGCACAATACATCATGTTTTTATGTTAAGGTGGTTGCGGCGTGCGGTGGCGCAAAATGTATGGAACCTAAATTGCACGGTAAATGGTACAAAATTGCAAATGGGACAAATGATCAATAACACATGACATACAAACCACCAGTCAAATGGCAAGGATCTATTTAGGTGTTGTATTACATGTTTTATATTATGTAAAATTTCCATCACAAGTGCATGAAATGTCTTTCCTGAATAGGAAATTGCACGACTGCTGATGGAGCAAGAAAAGAAAGAGTATAAGAAAAATCGAGAACGGGAAAAAGAGAGGGAACGAGAGAAAGAGAGAATGGAAAGGAGGCGGCAAGAGGGAGACTACAGGGTAATTTTTCCATAATCAAGATTATATTCATTTTTCCAAATGAATGTTTTCCGTCAAATTATATTTCCGGGTGAAGAATTTAACAGTTCATTTCAATAATGGTGACTAATTGTTCTTTCTTTTCAGCCAAACGCTGAGGAAGTTGTCCGACCTAAAACCCGAGAGGAGTATGAATACCAGAGACAGAAAAATCACCACAAGCCCACCAGGTACAGTACTTGACACTTTATTGCAGCTTAGTGTAGGTGACACCAAAAAATGTGCACAAATAATCACTAAAAATGATGAAATGTTGATATTTTTAAAAATCCTGACCAATAAAAGTCGATAAGTGCGCAGGTGAAGGATAAAGTACAGCTGTCTGAAGCCGGCACTCTGTTTCAGCCCCGTTTAGCCCTCAGCTGCGGCTATATTGTTGCTACATCATCAGGAGAACAGCACCTGCTGGTTCAAGCCCAAATTAATTGTAAACACAGTGGAGGTCGAGCTGTTTTTGGATGATTTTTCTATAGTGTGGCTTTTTTTTTTTGTTTTTTTTTTTTGTTTGTTTGTTTGTTTGTTTGTTTTTTAAGTCCAGTCTCGAGGGCGATTCTTCTAGTGTGGAGCTTTTGTTTTTTTTTTTGTTTGTTTTTTCTTTTTCGTTTGTTTGTTTAGTCTGGTGTTTCTGAAGCAGCTGTGGGGACACAGTATTTATGGTTTAGAGCAGGGCTATTCAACTATATTTTTCCGGGGGCCAAATTTGTCAGAATACTATGATCTGTGGGCTGGACATTCTCGTGACCTGTACTATTACTCTTGGGTGTACAATTGAGACAAATGCTGCTGCATTTCTTTTTCCCTTTTTATTTAACAGAACATCAAAAGTATATACTAATGAAGTCACTGAGTGTGGGAAAGTGCAGCAGCCTGTCATTAAGATCACATGTGAAAATGTCTTTGCTTTTATTAAAAAAAAAAAAAAAAAAGTCAGCTTTTCAACCACATCATCCACTGGTTTATCCCTCCCCTGAAGACTCAGATTAAGACCATTCAAATGATGCATGATATCACTTAAAAAGCACATTTCTGAGACAAATTTCTCATCCAGCATTTTTGTCAGAAATGTTTCAACCTTCTTGTGCTTGCATTCACATAGAAAGGTGATAATTTCCTGACATATCAGCAAGTAGTCTGCGAAACAACCTATGATGAAGGCTGGATGTTGCTCTGATAAAGTTCACTGCAGCAATCACAGAGTCCATGGTACTTTTCAGCTGAGAGCAGAGGACACTCTGGTGAACGAGACAGTGGACAGACTGTAGTTTTGGTGCAACAGCAGACAGTCGTGCAGACAGTCCTTTGACCCTTCCTGCCATTGAGGGAGCTCCATCTGTAACCAGCAGGTTAATACGCTCCAGGTCCAGTCCATTGTCTTTAAAAAAAAAAGCAATACGCTTTTATTTCCCCTGTTATTTGTCCTTGTCCAGTGGAATTAGGCCCAACAGATCCTCCTTGAAACAGTCACCGTTGAAAAACCGCACATACAAACAAAGTTGTGCTGTATCAGAGCTGTCAGTTGACTCATCCACAGCCAGTGACATGAATTCAACTTTCTTCAACTGACTTAGAAAACGTCTGTGACTAAAACATCCAGTCATCTTGCAGCTGTTGTATCTGTACATTCTTTCACTGTTTTGGAGTCAGTCTGCATTTTCTTTTTAGCAAGAACCTGCAACACGCAGGGATGCTGCTGTTGTCTTCTGTTGCAGAGTGCAGCTACAGGAGAAGATTGCAGTGCTTCGCTTGTAGTTCATATTAAGTCCTTTTATTGTTATTTGATGAGCATCAGAACCCGGTGGATATTCATTGTCAAAACGGGAGTGAGCTGTAATGAAGTGCCTCTGCACGTTATATTCCATATTCACCGCACAACAGTCACAACACAGCAAACACATAGGATTACCTTCGGCATTTTCTACATGCACATATTCATCAGTCCAGTCATTATTAAATCTTCTATTTTTGTTGTCAACTTTACGTCTCTTCTCCGTTGAATGCGCCCGGTTGTCGTCGTCTTCTTCGTTTGAGTTTATTGGCGGTTTGCAAACCAATACGGTACATTACCGCCACCAACTGTTCAAGTGCCCGTAATGCCTTCACGTGAGGTGGGACTGTTTAGAAACAGTGCTGACATGCCATAAAGGATTCAACGTGCCGCAAAGCGCCACAAAGTGGCGTAAAATGCCGAAAATTGGCGAATGCGCTTTGTAGCGGCTTTTGATCGTGTATTTATTAATATTTATGGGTAAATGGGCCGCGGGCCGGTCCAAACTTATTAAAGAGCCGGTTCTGGCCTGCGGGCCACCAGTTGAATAGCCCTGGTTTAGAGTGTTATTTAGATGACAATAAACTTTGGAGGAAAACCATCAGTCTGACAACCGTGACGATGGGCAGATTTCAAAACACAAATGTTGATTATGCAGCCAATTTCGGCATGGGTGGAGGTGAAAAACAGTTTTTTCCAAGCTCTTTGGTCGTAATCAGCTGATATATATATATTTCTTTTTTTTTTTACTATCTGTGATGAGTTGGAAAAAAAAAGTGATGAGGAAGTGTGGATTTTTTTTTTTTCCTTAGAAACAATTTCAGATCTGAAAAATGACACAAGGGACTGAAAATATCAGCTATTTTAAATATTGTTTCCTTCTTGAATACAGTACTGTACATTAGTAGTATAACACATTATTATTAAATATTAAAACCATTCACACAAGAAGAAAATATATAGTCTTATCTGTCCATTTTAGTGAGATCATCTTTAAACTTATCCACCTTTACAAAACAACACATCTGAAAATAATTAATTCCTTCTTTCGTGGTTGAAGAAAACACCATTTGTGACGGGACTTTGGTGCCAGGTTCCGTTCTTGCAGCTGTTGTTAGCGAGCAAAAGCCGCTCATTAACGAGCCACTTTGTGTTGTAAGAAAAAGACTCGGAGCGCCTCGTGCTGATAACGTCTGAGTGCACGTGGTGACATTATCCCATGACCCAGAATACAATAAAATAATCTATATTAATCTAAAAAAAAAATCTGAAAATACTGTTTTGTCTCAATGTCAAGTGGAGCAGCCACGAACACTGTGCAAGTGCGCGCGTGTCAATATAAGTGTTCCACCTGCCATTCTGCCAGCAAAAATGAACCGTTCTGAGACCGATAACATGGTGCAGCTCCGACTGGAACCACAAGGCTGTTAGTAGCCTGTAAAAATCCATAAATTAATGGGACTATTAAAATAATGGTTCTCGTGCTGACGCCACTTCCTCCTTCTTCTCCATTGTCAGCACTCACCGGGAAGAACTGCGCACCAGGAAAGGATAAATTTCAAACTGTTGTTTAATTTTAGTCATAAATATTCATGAAAACATGGCATTATGTGTCACCTACACTTTAATGCCTAATGCATAATTAATTTATGTCCTGTCTGTTTTTCTTCTCAGGCCTCAGCACCCTCGTACACATGAGTATGAGAATGTGAGTTACAGCTACTCAGACCACCATGTTGCTCCCCGTGGCCCATCCAGACCCGAGGCTTATAGTAAAGGTACCAGAACTGCAAGATTTATCTTAGTGTTATCAGGGGAGGCTTGTTCATAAGAGCGATTTGGCCGATGCACTGCCAAATGGGAAAAGGGATTTTTTTTTTTTTTCCCTGTCTGAGTCTATCCCTGTTAACCCCCCCCCCACCCCACACACACACACACACACACAACACCCCTTGATTAAAGGTCAACTTTTGAAGACATTTTTCATTCTTCTGCTACTTACTATTATTATTGTTATACTTATAACAACTAAAATGTTTAAATCTGTATTAATCTGTACCCACGTTTTACTATAGTTCTGGGATAAGTTTAATTGATGAGCCATATTAAAATATAGTGCATTCGGAAAGTATTCACAGGGCTTCACTTTTTCCACATTTTATGTTACAGCCTTATTCCAAAATTGAGTACATTCATTTTTTTTTTTTATAAATTCCTCACAAACCACTCTCCCCCCCATAATGACAACAAGAAAAAAAGTTTTTTTGTTGTTGTTGGTTTTTTTTTTTTTTTTTTGCACATTTATTAAAAATAAAAAAACTAAGAAATAACATGTACATAAGTATTCACCTTTGGCAGCAATTACAGCCTCAAGTCTTCTTGAATATGATGCCACAAGCTTGGTGCACCTATCTTCTTTTGGCAGTTTTGTCCATTCCTCTTTGCAGCATCTCTCAAGCTCCATCAGGTTGGATGTGGAGCGTTGGTGCACAGCCATTTTCAGATCTCTCCAGAGATGTTCAATCGGATTCAGGTCTGGGCTCTGGCTGGGCCACTCAAGGATATTCACAGAGTTGTCCTGAAGCCACTCCTTTGATAACTTGGCTGTGTGCTTAGGTTCATTGTCCTGCTGAAAGATGAACCGTCCCCCCAGTCTGAGGTCAAGAGCACTCTGGAGCAGGTTTTCATCCAGGATGTCTCTGTACATTGCTGCATTCATCTTCCCTCAATCCTGATTTGTCTCCCAGTTCTTAGTCACCTCCCTAACTAAGGCCCTTTTCCCCTGATTGCTCAGTGTGGACGGGTGGCCAGCTCTAGGAAAAGTCCTGGTGGATTTGAACTTCTTCCATTTTCGAATGATAGAGGTCACTGTGCTCATTGGGACCTTCAAAGCAGCAGAAATGTTTCTGTACCCTTCCCCAGATTTGTGCCTCAGGACAGTCCTGTCTAAGAGGTTTATAGACAGTTCCTTTGACTTCATGCTTGGTTTGTGCTCTGACATGCGCTGTCAACTGTGGGACCTTGTATGTAGACAGGTGTGTGCCTTTCCAGATCATATCCAATTAATTGAATTTACCCTAGGTGGACTCCAGTTAAGCTGTAGAAACATCTCAAGGATGATCAGATGAGTTTAAATACCTGGGGTCAGCTGTCCAAAGTAATGGAGTGTGTGGCAGAGAGGTAAAGAAGAGTGTGCAGGCAGGGTGAAGTGGGTAGAGAAAGGTCACACGACTGACTTGTGGCTGAAGAATATCTGCAAGTGTGAAGGGAAACGTTTACAAGACAGTGGTGAGACCAGCTATGTTGTGTGGCTTAGAGATGGTGGCGTTAACAAGAAGTCTGGAGGCAAAGGTAGAGGTGGCAGAGCTGAAGATGTTTCCATTCTTTTTGGGAGTGACAAGAATGGACAGGATTAAGAATGAACATATCAGAGGGAAAGCTCAGGTGGGACAGTTTGGAGACAGAAAGGTGAAATTGAAATGGTTTGGACATGTGCAGAGGAAGGACCCAGTTTATACAGTGAGAAGGATGCTGAGGATGGAGCCACCAGGCAGGAGGAGAAGAGGGAGGCCACAGAGGAGGTTTATGGATGTGGTGGGAGAGAGCATGCAAGTGGTTGGTGTGACAGAGGAAGTTACAGAGGACAAAAGCGCCTTGGGGCAACTGTTTGTTGTGATTTGGCGCTATATAAAAATAAATTGATTGATTGATTGATTGACAAGGTGAGATAGAAACAATTGATCTGCTGTGGCGACCCCTAATGGGAGCAGTCGAAAGAAGAGGGAGTGGCAAGAAAATGATGCGATCAGCACAGCCACAGCGCACGGATTAGTTTACGTGGTTAAAACAGCCTCGTTAATATTTCCTCCTGCTGAACGAGCCATGGAGGTAAAATACACGTTAAATACTTTTCATCCCAAAGTTAACTTGCTTTAATAAATGTCATTGTTTTATCTCAAATGTGGGAGTTTGTTTGTTTACCAACACATTTGGCTTTAACAATCATTAACAGCCACACTGAGCTCTGACAGGCTAAAAACAGTTTAGAATGTTTGATTCGTGGTGCTTTTCATCCAGATTTTCATTTTCAATGGACAGATTTCAAATTTAAATTGTCTTGGAGTCAATAGGATCATTATTAAAGGGGTCACATTGTACAAAATCACCTTTTACATAACATTACTAAAGCCCCACAATTCTGAGTGTTTTCACAGATGTTCTCCTGATTAAAGATGAATTTATGTCATAGCTTGTGTAACACCACTGTGACATGTGTAACAGAAATGACCCAGATTCTCTCATTTTTCCTGAGAATATTACACACACGTCTATGCAGTGCTTTTCCATCGGAAAGTCACTATGGGCCCTTGGGCAAGGCCCTTAATCCCCAGTCCCTTCCAGTTTGAATAAGTGGGTTAACTTATTGTCGGGCCACTTCGTATTGATTAACATTTTGCTTGTGAACGTTCCTGGATACAGCTTTCGTCCTTAGTTTTCCACCTGTAATTTATGTAGCTCGGGGGAAATCTTTCTGTTGTATCCTGCTTTCTAGTAGAGGTATTGCTGTATGAGTTAATCAGCTAACAAATAATTGATGCGATTGTCTTGCATAATGTATTCACTAAATGGGTCGCCTATTATCATAAATATATTGTATATAAATATATATCGTAATTATTATCATAAAAATGGCCCCTCCTGGGAAATTTCTCCGGAGCCGTCACTGCGTGTGGTTGAATTTTAACTGATTTTTCTCAGTCACTTTGTCCTTTGATGACCTTCAACGCACACATATGCGCACACACACAGAGGGCCAAAAGCAAAACCCCCACACGTTCCTGCACACAATTTGTGATCACAAAGATGAGACTGAAAAAAGTAAGTTTAAAAAAGAATATTTGCGGAAAAATAAACTAAAATCTTGCATTTATTTAAAAAGAGCTATTTCCTTGGTAGGCACAACACAGTTGTTTAAAGATCATTAAGGCGGGGTAGTTGGAAAGACAACATTAATTCTTTCCAGACACGCCCTGTTCACAGTAACGTTGTTGGACGTTTTTACTTGGAAGAAGTCCAGTACACGCGGTGTGTCATATTTAGCTGTCTGATCAACATATCAAACGGGCAACCCTCAAGTCACAAGCCTGCTCATTGATCTTTTAGGTTGCCACTTGTAGTGTGTGTGTGTGTGTGTGTGTGTGTGTGTGTGTGTGTGTGTGTGTGTGTGTGTGTGTGTGTGTGTGTGTGTGTGTGTGTGTGTGTGTGTGTGTGTAAAAAAAAAAAAAGAAAGTAGCAAAACTTGGCAAGAATGTAAAGTTCATACGGTGCATCCCGAAAGTATTCACAGCGCTTCACTTTTCCACATTTTATGTTACAGCCTTATTCAAAAATGGAGTAAATTATTTTTCCCATCAAAATCCTACTTACAATACCCCATAATGACAACATGGAGGAATTTTTTTTTAATTTTTGAAAATTTATTAAAAATAAACTAATACGTCACTTGTACTTAAGTATTCACACCCATTGCTCAGTACTTTGTTGATACACCTTTGGCAGCAATTACAGCCTCAAGTCTTCTTGAATATGATGCCCCAAGCTTGGTGCACCTATCTTTGGGCAGTTTTGCCCATTCCTCTTTGCAGCACCTCTCAAGCTCCATCACATCGCTGCACAGCCATTTTCAGATCTCTCCAGAGATGTTTAATCGGATTCAGGGGGAAAAAAAAGAATTTCATCCACTTTTTTGTTTTTTTTTTCTCCCTGTCTGCATATACAGTAATGGTAAGTGCCGCACTAGCAGAACCATTTATAAACATTAATACCCATATATGCAATTTATTCTTGCAAGACAGAAGGTATGTAGTGCGTGAGTGAACGTGGTGTGTGTGTGTGTGTGTGACCCCCATCCACCCTTCCCAATCAGTCTACAACATCCTACTCAAAGCTAACCGACAACTTCTGTGAGGAAGGGCCGACCACCAAAACGACACAAAGACAGACAAGAACGAGAGACAAGTGGTGAAGGCAATAACTGTGACATGAGACACCGAGGAGACGGGGCTCCAACCATACAACATACCATGACAAACAACCACACATGAACAAACAGTGACAGCAACAGTCTGTTTTATAATTAGTGAGCATCCATACCCTAATCTAGGACACCAGAGTGTTAATCCCCTTAAGAGCACCCAAAAACCGAATTGTGGTGACGGCCACAAACACGCAACCATCCACACACAGAGACCCAGATCACAGCTAAAGATCAGATCACAGCCACTACTGTGGCTGGTGTGTTGGGCCAAGACAAGAGTAGAAAACCTTACCATATGACATGGACCACTCTGGCACGTCAGAAGCCATGCGGCTGGCCATGAACACGGACGGAAGTGGGTCCAGGACGCAGGGCCTCGGGGAACCAGGAGAAAAGGAGCCGCGGAAGGGCACAGGGGCCCAGAAAGGCAGCCCCCAGAGCCACCGGGCAGGACGGCAAACCAACAGGGGAGCAGCCCGACAGCGCTTTCATCCACTTTGTAATAAGGCTATAACATAACAAAATGTGGAAAAAGTGAAGCGCTGTGAATACTTTCCGGCTGCACTGTATGGCTTTCATTCAAGCACTAAACATGCAGGACAGACTGGTCTGGTTTGTCCAGTTGCAGTCATCTTGTTTGATACTTTTGGCAGGGTGTATCCAGGAAATAGGACTGTCCTTAAAGCAGATTTATGTTGAGGATATGTTGATTCTGCTCCTTCACACTTCCATAACTTCAGTATTTAGTGAGCTTGCTCACACAGATTTCTAGGTTTGTCTGTGACGTATCAAACAACTGAATGTTTCGTACATCTGTCTTTCCAGGTGCCTATTACAAGCGGTGACTCAGGCTGCCAACAGTGTCTGCGTGCTTTTTTTTTTTTTTTTTTTTTTTGGAACACCCCCTCCCCCAGCCATTGACCAAAGGCCTTGGGATTGGGACAATCTACTGAATTGGTAATGGGACTTCTCTGTTTTTTTTGTTTTTTTTGTTTTATTGTCCCCTTCGTAGTTTATGTAGGAGGTGGCACTGAGTGCTGAAACCACACTTTTTACTTTTTTAATTTAATGTTTATTTTATCTGACCCATCATCAAGACAAGCCCTGCTTTCTGACAGACTCCCATGATTCTTAGTTGTTAGTGTAGAGGAGCGCCATCCTTGTTAGCTGTGGTCATCGTGTGCTGATGTTTGTCACCTCTGTGAACCGTGCTGTCACAAGGGCTTAAAGCCGCCGCTGGACAGAACTGTGAATCTGCATTCCTTGCAACTCTTCACAGGATGTGCCTGTCTCCTCCAACACGGCTGCCACAGTGTCTTAGTTGCGCACACTCACATGGCAGCAGCTTTGCACCTCAAAGATATGCAGGTCCTCGCTGTACCACACCGTGTGAAGTGGGGGGGCTGGCTCTTCCTCCTTTATCCAGATGCTGGTTGCTTTGGCGCGTTCACCACCTGCCTCCAGCGCAGAAGAGGTGGAGCTTTTTTGATGACTCGCCAACTTTTAACTGGCTGCAGGCTGTGACTATTTCTGCTTGCAAGGGACGTTTTAATCTCATTACTCATAAAAGGACGATGAAGGGATGTTTGACTGTCCATGTATGACTTGCTGTTTCTATGTGCATGCTTACTGAAAGTGTACAACTGTGTACATGCATTTCAGCTTTATCGTAGATTGTCCTGCTTTCTCTGGCAACAGCAGAAGCCACAAAGAAATAAAACTTTGGGAAACAAGGAAACTGCTGTAAAACATTATTACTCCCATCCTATATCAAATCATTATTTGTGAACTAAAATGGTTGTGTGCCAAACCTGTTTTTATGGTAACAAAATGGAATGCATGTGCATTGCTTGTCTATATGAAAACTGAATTCATGCGTTTGCTGACGCCACAGATGTTTGTGTGATTTTTTTTTTTTTTTTATTTAAGTGTATATATCTGCTTTTTTTTTAAGTATTTTTATCATTTATACGATATTGTATTACTCATCATGGAAGTTACAGGAATTTCTTTGGTCTCTCTATCTTGTCATAGCATGTTAAAACATTAGTTTGCACAATATCAACTGATTATCTTAGTTTCTGTTCCCTTCAGCTTCCCTACTGTCCTCTGTCCAAAAATGTGGGCATCATTTCCTGCCTGTGGTAAAGGCAAACTTTCCTAGTGCAAAGCCAGACATGGCATCAGTTGGGAAAACTGGCATGAAAAACATTTCTGTTGAAAGGGAAAACTCTAACACTGTTGCCAGATTGGTGGAACAGATATCAATTTTACAGTAAAATCATGCAAATGCTGGTACAAGCACCAAATTTGGCATCATGAATCCCAAGATAGTACTTAGTAAATCTGGGCGATTAGCCACTTGAAAACCCAAGATGTTGGCCCTTTTCCAAGATGACCACCAAAATGTCACTTATTACAATGAAATCCAAGATGGCACCTAATTTCATGATGGCTGCCAAATATACCACAAAATCTTTTTTTCCCCCTCACAAAATTGTCATTACTTGTTTTGTGTGATCTTTCTGTGAAATTGTAGTTTTTTGGGGGGCATGCTTGATTTAATTTTTAATGTTGAAACAATTATATGACCTCTTAGTGGCATAAATTGCTATTTGTCTGTTGTGCCTGCAGATATTAAAAACTACAGTTATATTCAACACTTTACAGCTTTTAATAGGCCTACATCCAATAGTTTGAAGAGATGAGAGTGTTCCAAATGTGGCGGGTGGAACCCATTAATACTAAATGTAATAAACTTCACTCTATTATGTCTGTGTGCCAAATTAAATATTAGAAATGGCAATCTATCAAATAAGCATTTCTATGCAAAATGTCCATCTTGGGAAATGACCACCATCTTGAATTTTCAAGTGGCCAGTCGAGCAGATATGCAGAGTAATACAGTAGTGTTCAGAATAATAGTAGTGCTATGTGACTAAAAAGTATAATCCAGGTTTTGAGTATATTTCTCATTGTTACATGGGAAACAAGGTACCAGTAGATTCCGTAGATTCTCACAAATCCAACAAGACCAAGCATTCATGATATGCACACTCTTAAGGTTATGAAATTGGGCTATTAGTAAAAAAAAAAAAAAAAAAAAAGTAGAAAAGAGGGTTTTCACAATAATAGTAGTGTGGCATTCAGTCAGTGAGTTCGTCAATTTTGTGGAACAAACAGATGTGTATCAGGTGTCCCCTATTGAAGGATGAAGCCAGCACCTGTTGAACATGCTTTTCTCTTTCAAAGCCTGAGGAAAATGGGACATTCAAGACATTGTTCAGAAGAACAGCGTAGTTTGATTAAAAAGTTGATTGGAGAGGGGAAAACTTATACGCAGGTGCAAAAAATTATAGGCTGTTCATCTACAATGATCTCCAGTGCTTTAAAATGAACAAAAAAAAACAGAGACGCATGGAAGAAAACGGAAAACAACCATCAAAATGGATAGAAGAATAACCAGAATGGCAAAGGCTCACCCATTGATCAGCTCCAGGATGATCAAAGACAGTCTGGAGTTACCTGTAAGTGCTGTGAGTGTGTGTGAAGCTAATTTATGTGCAAGAATCCCCCGCAAAGACCCTCTGTTAAATAAAAGAAGAGGTTACAATTTGCCAAAGAACACATCAACTGGCTTAAAGAGAAATGGAGGGATATTTTGTGGACTGATGAGAGTAAAATTGTTCTTTTTGAGTCCAAGGGCCGCAGACGGTTTGTAAGACGACCCCAAACTCTGAATTCAAGCCACAGTTCTAGAAGAAAAAAGAAATCATGAAAAACTGTGGTTATACAACTAAATACTGGTTTAGTGATTCACATGATTACTAAAAAAGCAGTTTGAACATAATAGTTTTGAGTTTGTAGCGTCAACAGCAGACGCTACTATTATTGTGAACACCCCCTTTTCTACTTTTTTTTTTTTTTACTAATAGCCCACTTTCATAGCCTTAAGAGTGTGCATATCATGAATGCTTGGTCTTGTTGGATTTGTGAGAATCTACTGATACCTTGTTTCCCATGAAACAATAAGAAATATACTCAAAATCTGGATTCATCTTTTTAGTCACACTGCTATTATTCTGAACACTACTGTATAATGAGAATCACTATGACAAATTTGGTGTGTGTACCACCACATACATGCATGATTTTTTGCAGTATCTGCTACAATAGATCGGCCATTTTCTGTTCAGTATGAGTTGTTTGTGTGTAGTGGCAAATAAAGAGCAGACTCTAACTTTGAGTTAGCTTTTTGAGGTGAGCTCAGACTAATCAAATCTAGCATCAGTTCAAAGCTGGAGTTAAGAATGTTGCTCAATCCCTAAAGTTCCATCTTAGAATATTGGCGTGTCACACGTGTGACATGTTTGTGTGTTTATGTGCTGCATGGGATTTGAGATTTGTGCCATATCTATTTTGTCTTCAGGGATTTAAAGCTGCAGAAGCTTTTAAAAAACAATAATGCAATTGCCACACCTCAAGTGGCACAACCAGTATCCTCTACAGTGACAGCACCACCTTGTGGACCAGGAGAGAAACATGGCAAACTTATCCCAAATAAGAAATATTGATCAGGAGGAACCATCTTGTTTATTTGTGGATGTTGTGCATCATACATGATTTTGGGATTTGCTGTCTATGTCAAACACTGTTATAAAATTGTATTTATTTAATCTGGAGTTTGTATGAAATTGGCCAATCATAATTCATCAAAAGGATGACCACTTTATTTTTGAGGGGGTGGAAAACATCTCAAAAGTTAATAAAAGTATTTGCAAGGATTTTCGAATGGTTGGTTTATTTATTAATTTATAGAGATGTACTGAAACACATTCCACATCAGTTACTGTGCTGGGACAGGAATACTTTGAGGAATTTAATTTGTTTGGATTATTAGGACCTGGACAGGCTGACAACACTTTAATGACTTCCAATGTGGGTTTTTACACATTCTAAAGGCCAAAAAGGAGAATGATCCAATGACAGGATTTAAAGTACTCCTTCCTGATTGTGAACAGAAAATGTGTCGGCATCCAGGTCTTTGCGGGAATACTGTATGAAGCTGCGTGAGATCTAATAACTACTGTACACAGTCTTTTAAAAAAAAATATTTATTTGTGAAGGGACATATACAAAAACATTGAATACAGAGCTTGACTGTGTTCTCAGCTTGTGTGATGTCAAATAGCTTCCTGATGAGAGGTACTCTGATCGATGGGCTGTATTGTCTACCTTTCTAATAAATCATGCCACTGTTGGGGAAAGAACAGTCACACCCATCATGAGGTGAAGCACAGCAGGATGAGAGTGGCCGATTGGAGCTGGTTCACCAACATACCTCACATACTTCCTATGCATGTGGTAATACCACAGCCGTACCCAGCTATGAGTAGTGGTTAGTGGATCGAGAAGATCTGAAAACAAAATGCTCTACCCCAAAATGCTGATTGGGTGTTTGACATGCAGTGATGATAGCTGGATTATACCTAAAGCTCACCAGGGTTTGGTTGGCAGTGCGTCACTTACACTCTTGCTGGTTTCACTGGTCTACAGGGATGTTGCAAAAACTTGGTTTCTGGTCTCATAAGCAGCGTTACTGTTGCAAGTCCAAGCAGTAATTCCCAAGTGTAAATCCAAATATCGGATCTATACGTAGAGTAGCTCAACTCAAATCCAGTTCCTCTTTTTGGTGCACGTTACGCACACTACCAGAAACAATGACTGAAATTCTCAAGCACAGAACATTCCCAGGCAAAGTTTCCAGCTGTGCGGGCAACGCAATAACGGCTCCAAACACAAACCTACGAAGAACACAAAGTGTGGTTACCACCGTTGGCAGGTGGAAATGGGTCGCTGCCACGTGTGATCGTGGACCAACATCTGCTGTGTTACAGAACAAATACTACTTCGTAACTGCAAGCAAATATTTATTCATGTTGAGGCTGAAACTCGTTTGATGGTGTTGGACGGATTGTTTGACTGCTGACAAGAGTTGAGGCCCAGGAGGCTGCAGCAGGTGTTTTGCAAGGGCGAGACTGAAAACTGGAAAGAACATGCAGCAAAATCAGCAGCTTTCACATTGAGTGCAGTGCTTATCCGCACAGAAGAGTCCTCCCAACAAAGGCAGGAATTACATGTAAATTTTCAAAAAAAAACTAGTTTGGAGTTATTTCAACTCACCTGTCATGCCTGATGTCGTCTGATCGTGCAGGTAGCCCGACGGTGCTGCTGCATTCACTCAGTGTGACGACTCAGATTCACTGAGGACTAAACACTCGGTGTCTCACCTGGCAGGTAAAAAAACGAGTGCGGCTGTCTTATCAACTGGAGCACGCCGTGTTGAAACATGAAGACACACCCACTTAGAGAGAGACAGAGAGAGACTCGATTGCCCACAACTTTTTGTACACTTGTGCTTGAATCCTATTATGTAACATGACGATGAAACATTTAAAAAAAAAAACTCCAAACTTTTATATCTGTCTGGGACAGTTAAAACACGCTTGGTTTTCTTTAATCCACTATATTTGCATGTTTTGTTATTTTTCTTTGACCTTAGAAGGCCTGGGGCGCATCTGCAGGAAAAACCGGTAGAGGTAGTCTCAGAACTATTTTGTCAGAGGCTGAACTGATCCAGCCTTCAAACGCAGGGAAGCAGAGCTGTTGGTTTTATAAGGGAGGAGATCAGAACAGCCAATTACAGATTCTGTGTCAAAACGAAATTGTGAAATCGGATAATGAAGCTGATCGCAGTCAGAGGGACACCCAGACGGGTCCAAATACATTGCATTTCCAGGTTTGGTTTGTAGATTGCGAGGATTTTATGCCCTCGCTTAATGAAGGTTTTTTGGTGGGGGGGGGGGTATGTTTTCACCCTGTCTGTGTACCATGTGTAACCTTTTCCTTTCAGCACAATAAAGAACACCTGGTCTGATTGAATCCATTTTATGGTGGTGTATTGGGGTAGGCTAGAGGAAGGTTCCTTTTTATAATGGGTGTCATCTCTCTTCCATTATGTCCACTACAAATGCCATCTTGATTTCAATTTCAGTACAGTAACTAAAGGACATCTTGTCTGATTGAAACCAATTCTACCAGGGGACTTAAGGGGATAAAGAAAAATGATGTATTGCATACATGAGTACAGAGACATAAACTGATTTGGCCACTGACCCCGTCATGGCAGTGGGATGAGCCGAGGTGATCTTGAATCCTGCCGATGGAGGAGGCAGAGGGTAGAACCCATTCCCTGCAACAGACAGACACTGTGGCAGTGGATGGAGCGTCGGGCGGGGAACTGAAAAACACAAGAGGTGAGTGAGACACTGATGCTTTTAAAGGACATGACTGCATCCGATTGGTTTATGGTGATTGTTAACAGTGGCATGTGTTTAGGATCGTGGCGAAAGTCAATTAGCTGATTGTAAGAGATGCTGAATTGTGAGTCTTTTGATAGAATTTACACTGCGCTGCATTTCTTGGTGGTGTATTGGGAGAGGCTAGAGGAAGGATCTCAGGTATGGCCACTACAAACGCCATCTTGATTTTAATTTCAGTGCAATAAGTAAAGAATGCCTCATCTGATTGAAACCGTTTCTCTGAGGTGTGTTGGGGGAGGCTAGAGGAAGGCTCCTTTTGCAAATGGGAGTCGCCCATTATCTGATATGACGACTATGAACTCCACCTTGATTGCAGTGTCGGTACGGTAACTAAGAACACTTCATCTGATTGAAAACATTGCTTGGTGGGTGTATTGGGGAGGTTAGAAGAAGGCTTTTTTGAATGACAGTTAACACACCACATACCAATTGTAAGACTACAATCTTTCATCATACAAATAGACCATTTTCTATGTTTAAAGTGCCAGTCTTTAACAACTGAATTTAACAACACCTCTACTATAAGCTCACACACTAACTTACATACAAGCGGGGACATATAATTGCGTAGATGATTGCGTTGCATCCCTTTTTACTGCAGTAAAGTAAATGTCATCTGGTAGAGCTGATGCGACTGTGTTACATTAGCAGAGCTGCTTTTTGGCACCATAACTACAACCACTGCTGTTTATGCCCAACAAACAGGGATGTTGTGAAGATAAACTCACCCGACTCCCAACACTTTCCACATGGGAATCTGAATCTAAAGTCAGATCTCTTTTGAGGAAACCTGGACCATGTGAGGATTGTCAGTGAATTTTGGATCAGGGTTCTGACCCCGATAAGCGCTTAACCTGTGTAAAATGTTTCTCACAGCCTCTGCGGAGTTTGCAGGGTGGAGCTGACATTCGCCGCTCCTGGATTCTGTTGTGTAGACTAAAGCAAATGTTTCTCATCAAGGGGTGTAAAGAGGCAGCAGGCGGTTTGGCCCGGGGCGCTGTGAGCTGTGCCTGGTGCAGGAATGACATCGGACTGGTTTGGAGCAGCACCTTGGCCCACCTATGTAGGGAGTCACCCGAGTGTGCAAGCCAAGACAGTCCTCAGGTGCTTTGTTTAAGCTTGCACAAAAGGACGGAGTATCACTCAAGTTATTTTGAAATGACATTCGGAGCACTGCCACAGGTCTAGATCAAAGCAAAGTGATAAAAAAGTATCTACAGTAACCTACAGTGGCCAAAAATGTGTCCAGAAGGTGCTCAGCTGATACTTTAAAATCATTTCAACCTTTTCACTTTAACAAAAGTAAAATGTTAACATTTTCTATGTGATGACATGGATCCAAACAAAATCAAACCTTATGAGGACAACAATTAGTATAAAAATGTCATAGCACTGGAGGTTTCACAGAGTACATTTCACTGAAGTGCAGATCTTTTTACACATGCTGCTTTTTTGCACTTTCTAAATCAGTTCTTTTGTTTGCATCATTATCTGGCCTGTGGTGCTTTCTTCTGTGTTTTGTAGTCTTTAACTATGCAAATGATAAATAAATAAATACCAACAATGGATACTTTAATTCACTTGGACTGACTCATGAAGGCACTGGACAGACGTTTGGCAATGCTGATATCTTTGCAGGAGAAGGAAGGTCCAAGTCCTTACGGTCCAAGATGAAGCTAAATCCTCCACACTGTAGCTTTAACAAATACAAACAGTATTGCATTGTAAGGTAATATATATATATATATATATATATATATATATATATATATATATATATATATATATATATATATATGTATGTATGTATCTGTTTGGTACGACTGCATTTTAGGGCCACATAGAATTTTTTTTAGACTTCGAGAATAAAGTTGTAATTTTACGAGAAAGAAGTCATAATATTATGAGAATAAATTCGGAATTTTACGAGAATAAAGTCATAATATTACGAGAATAAAGTCATAATATTTCGACTTTTTTCTTGTAAAATTACAACTTTATTTTCGTAATATTATGACTTTTTTCTTGTAATATTATTATGACTTTTTTCTTGTAATATTACGACTTTATTCTCGTAATATTATGACTTTTTTCTTGTAATATTACGACTTTATTCTCCCCCCCCCCCAAAAAAAACCAAACAAAAAAAAAATTCAGTGTGGACCTAAAACTCCATTGTAGGTTTGGTGTAAGTAGTCCTCGAAACTAAGTGACTTTGAAACAGGACATACTGTAGTGCAGTTGTCCACCAGCTTCATTGTGGAGTGGAACAGTGAAGAAGTTTCTGAAAATGAAGATGTGAAATTTCAGCTACAGTTTGCCAGAAGGTACATGGGAGACTTTAGCCTAGATTTGATCAGTTTTCTTATATCAAAGTTGTTGCTCCACACAATCTTGAAGCTGTGACGGGTGATGCAACAGACAAATGTTGGGTTTCTCCGATCACAGCCAGTTGAGCCAGTAACTGCTTCAGAGTTGTGTTGTGGTAGCTTCCCTCACTTGTCTCTTCTTGCACAGTCATAGTTTTGTACCTCTGTGCTCACTGTGGCAAAACTTACGCAATACACATTCACCATACCTACATTTACAATCGCCCAACAAAGTCACAACAGTGAAACAAGCAGAAACTACTGAGGAAAAAACACAAACAGTTTTCCCAGACGTCTTTGCCCAGCTGTAGCTGCCCATAGTGAATGCTTCCACTGGTCGCCACATGCTGTGCATGTATGTGTTTTAGTTGGCTCAAAGCGTTTGTAGTTCAACCCAACCACCAGAGGGTGGCAGTATATGTGCAGAGGTACTCTTGTTCCTCGTTTTAACATGACCTACTTCACAAATATTGCTGTTTAATGTGATTAGAAGAAAACATGACTATTTCTGTTTTCAAGGGGTTTAAAAAATGATCAGTGACTACGATGGGTCGTCCGATGAAAACGAGAGTTCCTCAATTAAGGGACTCTAGTGAAAACAAGCTCGGGCTGCATTATTGTCTACTGAAATCAGCTCATTTTGTTTTGTCTCTATAACTTGCTTCTAACAGCCAGGTAACAGCTCTCATTGCTTGGAAAGGTGAGATTTATAAACCAAGCTGACCTAAAATTAACCATTGTACATTAAATTGACTTTATTGACGAGTCTGGCCCCTTTGAAAAGTGGTCAAAGCTGTTTTCATCGGCCAAAAATGGCCACCGGAGGGCGCTCGGTGTAAAGTCGGCGGCAACCACTGCAGTTTGTACAAACTGCTGTCGCGATACAGCATTTGTTTCTCCTTTTGTCTAGAAATATAACATGAGAGAGTGTGTGTGTGTGTGTGTACGCGCGCGCTTATTTAACCATATAATTAATTTATTACAGTGTTTTTGTACATCTGCAGTTGTTGCTTTTACATTGGAGCCGAGCATACTTACTGAGGGTCTGGATTCTGATTCAATATAAATGTTATTGAGGCGGACTGTCTTTCATTTTACTGTATTTATCTTATTTCTGTCTTAATCCTTGGCGACAGTCGTCGCTGGCGGTTCGTCAGTATTTTTTATTTTTCAAAGTAGCCACGAGGTGGCACTGTCTCCACATCACTTCTCCACACTCTCACGAGCGACACTAGCTTAGTTTATGACAAGCTATAAAAGTGGACACTCTCGTTTTGGCCGGGCAACTTTCCACAGTTTCTGGAAATTCTGTGTTAGTACGCGCCCGCGGCCGATGTGCTTGATGAATTCCTGCGCAAAAAGTAGTTCCTAGATAATTGTGATAATTCCTGTGAGATAATGAGTATAATTCTAAAATTTACCAGTAATAAAATTATAGAGAGAACTTAAGTTTTAAGAGTGGCTGTAATGGATGTAAACATTGACATTGAGTTTGATGTGGAAGAGTTCAAATCATTTTAAAAGATGTTGAAAACACTAACGGTTCATTCAGTAGTTCAGCGCAGTCCGAACCAAAATGGCGCCATGTTCTGTGTTGACGCCACTCAGTTAAGGCACTCTAACATTTATAACAGTGGGAGGTTTAAAAGTGTTCAGTTTGGTCAGGATGAATAGATATTTCTCCTGGGTGATGTTAGGAGAGTCTGTCATAAACAGTTGGTTAAAAATCAGTGAAATATGTCCTGCATTTATTTGAACCTGATTTCAATGATAACTATGTTGTTGTGTTCCAGGTAAGTGAGCACTTTTTAGGGCTCACTAATAACTGCAAATATAATTATACCGTAATTGTTCTTAAATTTTTAATTGTGTATACCTACTGTAGTCCAAGAGAGGCTTTGTATTTGAGGCTTTGTATTTCATCTTGACTCAGTGTCAAGATGAAATACAATTGCTTTCAATTCTGTGATGAGACTGAGTGAGTCAGAATGCGGTTTTAAGACCTGTCTCTAGACCAAGAACAGACTTGAGTACTACAACATTAGGTAAATGCAGTGTGGTCTCCCTGTTTCTAACCACAGGTGGAAAATATTGAGCTATCTACTTGATACATGCTGATTTTAGTCATCAATTTAATCAATAACTGATGGACAGGCTGACGTGTAAAGAGAAATAATGTTGGAAATAGTTAGCTAGATGCAGTTGGGCTAAACAGTATCATAGCCTAGCTTGTTAGCTGCAACATTGGCAAGAGCAAAATATGGCCCATATCAATAGACGTACATATTGTTACATTATACAGTCGTATTGTAACCTGTTTGGGCATGCTAATTTTAAGGTGGACACGTTAAAATAGACACCTTCAGAGTCCCATGGTCCTTTGCACATGTGGAGTGGTTCTGGTCGCGCGATAACATTGCATCGCACAGAGATTTGTTTCCTCGCAATTATCGAGAAATTAAGGACCTTCTGGAACAGGAATGAATGGCACATCACCTGGGTGTGATTCATCCTGGGATTTGGAAAAAAAAATTTAAATCTACGCATTATCTTACATTTGAATGCTTTTGGTGATTGCATGTCATGCTGGTTTATGTTTCTTTTCCTCATACGTGATAAGCGGTGATGCTATTTTCGTTATTTGCAAACAGTGTGTTGGGAAGGTGTCGTAGCACGGACTCACAACAGGGGGCGCAAATGAACGGACAATGAGTAAGCCAAAAGGTAACAATTTAATGTTGTGATATTACACAACGAAACGTGTCTTAATCTCACAGTCAATAAACACCAGGTGAAGTGTGGGCAGGCTCGAAGATAGAAGACGCCCGACGAGAGAGAAGCCGCGTCCCACACGGCTTGCACCACCAACGGCCTGAAGAACACCGGAGCCGCCAAGTCCCGAGTCCCCAGGTGGCCTCTGTCTTCGACTGTCGACCCTGGTACTGCTGGCAGAAAGCAGAAATATGATGTGTGAGTGTGAGTCCGCACACTCAGTAATATATAGTCCAGATACCGTTAGGAGGGAGCACCTCCACCTCCAAATCACACACACTCATGCAGCTCCTGTTTGTCCTTCTTCTGGGTCTTCACAGGATTACGGCTGCAAACAGACGTAAGTCACAGTTTAAATTCAGCAGAGAAATTACCTTGGTTCTGGTAGTCGATTTCTCGGCGGGGAGGTGGAGTTGCAGTCCGGCTTATATAGTAGTGTAGATGAGTGACAGCTGGAGTGATGAGTGACAGCTGTCACTTCCTCTGGGTCTGGCGCCCTCTCGTGCTTGGAGCCCGCACTCCAAGCAGGGCGCCCTCTGGTGGTAGTGGGCCAGCAGTACCTCCTCTTCAGCGGCCCACACAACAGGACCCCCCCCCAACGGCGCCTCCTGGCGCCCGACCGGGCTTGTCCGGGTGTCGTCTGTAGAAATTGGCCAGGAGGGCCGGGTCCAGGATGAAGCTCCTCTTCACCCAGGAGCGTTCCTCAGGACCATACCCCTCCCAGTCCACCAGATATTGGAACCCCCGGCCCTTACGACGGACGTCCAGGAGCCTGCGGACCGTCCAAGCAGGCTCCCCGTCGATGAGCCGGGCAGGAGGCGGCGTAGGTCCAGGTGCACAGAGGGGCGAGGTGTGGTGTGGCTTGATACGGGACACGTGGAAGACAGGGATGGATCCGCAGTGAAGCCGGGAGTCGGAGCTTCACTGCGGCCGGGTTGATGATCTTGAGGATGGGGAATGGTCCGATGTACCTGTCCTTTAATTTGGGTGAGTCCACACAGAGGGGGATGTCCTTTGTTGACAGCCACACCTCCTGCCCGGGCTGGTATGTGGGGGCCGGGGAACGTCGGCGGTCCGCATGGGTCTTGGCCCTCGTCCGGGCCTTTAACAGGGCAGAGCGGGCGGTCCGCCACACCCGGCGGCACCTCCTGAGGTGGGCCTGGACCGAGGGCACACCGACCTCTCCCTCCACCAGCGGGAACAATGGGGGCTGGAACCCCAAACATGCCTCAAAAGGGGAGAGGCCGGTAGCAGACGAGACTTGGCTGTTATGGGCATACTCGATCCAGGCCAGATGGTGACTCCAGGCCGCCGGGTGCGCGGAGGTGACGCAGCGAAGGGCCTGTTCCAACTCCTGGTTAGCCCGCTCTGCCTGGCCGTTGGTCTGGGGGTGGTACCCGGACGAGAGACTCACGGTGGCCCCCAGCTCCTTACAGAAACTCTTCCACACCTGCGAAGAGAACTGGGGACCACGATCTGATACAATGTCCGATGGTATCCCATGCAGCCGCATGACGTGGTGGACCAGGAGGTCTGCCGTCTCCTGGGCTGTCGGGAGCTTCGGGAGGGCCACGAAGTGGGCCGCCTTGGAGAACCGGTCCACTATCGTGAGAATAACGGTGTTGCCCTGGGACGGCGGGAGGCCCGTGATGAAGTCCAGGCCGATGTGAGACCAGGGGCGATGAGGCACTGGCAGGGGTTGGAGGAGTCCCGTCATCCTCCGATGGTCTGCCTTGCCCCTGGCGCAGATGGTACAGGCCTGGACGTAGTCCCGGACGTCGGTTTCCAGGGACGCCCACCAGAAGCGCTGCTGGACTACTGCCACGGTCCTACGCACTCCGGGATGACAGGAGAGCTTGGACCCGTGACAGAAGTCCAATACGGCAGCTATTGCCTCTGGTGGGACGTACAGTTTGTTCTTGGGGCCAGTCCCCGGGTCCGGGCTCCTTGTCAGGGCCTCCCGGACGGTCTCCTCCACGTCCCAGGTGAGGGTGGCCACGACAGTGGACTCGGGGATGATGGTCTCGGTGGGGTTCGACAGCCCCGCTTTGGCTTCTTCTTCGTGCACCCGGGACAATGCATCTGGTTTTTGGTTCTTGGTCCCGGGGCGATACGTGATCTGGAAGTCAAAGCGCCCGAAGAACAGAGACCAGCGGGCTTGCCTGGGGTTCAGCCGCTTGGCGGTCCGGATGTACTCCAGGTTCCGATGGTCCGTGAAAACCGTGAAGGGCAACGATGCCCCCTCCAGCAGGTGTCTCCACTCTTCAAGAGCCTCCTTCACCGCAAGAAGTTCCCGATTGCCGACGTCATAGTTCCGTTCAGCTGGGGTCAACCTGCGGGAATAAAAGGCACAAGGATGGAGGACTTTATTAGCCTCCACACTCTGGGACAGCACGGCTCCTATCCCTGAGTCAGAGGCGTCCACCTCTACTATGTACTGGCGATCAGGATCAGGCTGCACCAGAACTGGTGCAGTCGAGAACCGGCGTTTCAACTCCTGGAACGCGGCTTCGCACCGATCCGACCAGGCGAAGGGGACCTTGGTGGAGGTCAGGGCAGTCAGGGGGCTAACTACCTGACTGTAACCTTTAATGAACCTCCTGTAGAAATTTGCAAAGCCTAGGAACTGCTGTAGTTTCCTGCGGCTTGTTGGTTGGGGCCAATCTCTCACCGCCGCAACCTTAGCCGGATCAGGGGCGACGGAGTTGGAGGAGATGATGAACCCCAGGAAGGACAAAGAAGTGCGGTGGAACTCGCACTTCTCGCCCTTCACAAACAGCCGGTTCTCCAACAACCGCTGTAGGACCTGACGTACATGCTGGACATGGGTCTCAGGGTCCGGGGAAAAGATGAGTATATCGTCCAGATATACGAAGACGAACCGATGCAGGAAGTCCCGCAAGACGTCATTTACCAAAGCTTGGAATGTCGCGGGGGGCGTTAGTGAGGCCGAACGGCATGACCAGGTACTCAAAATGACCTAACGGGGTGTTGAATGCCGTCTTCCATTCGTCTCCCTTCCGGATCCGAACCAGGTGGTACGCGTTTCTAAGATCCAATTTTGTGAAAATTTGGGCTCCATGCAGGGGCGTGAACACTGAATCTAACAGAGGTAACGGGTATCGGTTGCGAACCGTGATCTCGTTCAGCCCTCTGTAATCAATGCATGGACGGAGTCCGCCGTCTTTCTTGCCCACAAAAAAGAAACCAGCACCCATCGGGGAGGTGGAGTTCCGGATCAGCCCGGCAGCTAAGGAGTCCCGGATGTAGGTCTCCATTGATTCGCGTTCCGGACGTGAGAGGTTGTACAGCCTGCTGGACGGGTACTCAGCGCCCGGGACCAAATCGATGGCACAATCATACGGTCGGTGCGGGGGAAGAGTGAGTGCCAGATCTTTGCTGAAAACGTCAGCAAGATCGTGGTACTCCTTTGGCACCGCCGATAGATTGGGGGGAACTTTGACCTCCTCATTAGCCGTAGTGCCGGGAGGAACCGAGGATCCTAAGCACTCCCGGTGGCAGGTTTCGCTCCACTGCGTCACAACCCCAGACGGCCAATCAATCCGGGGATTGTGCTTCACCATCCATGGAAAGCCCAAAATCACTCGGGAGGTAGAAGGTGTTACATGGAACACTATCTCCTCCCTGTGATTCCCAGACACAACCAAAGTCACTGGTTGTGTCTGATGTGTGATTAATGGAAGCAGGGTGCCATCTAGTGCTCGCACCTGCAATGGTGCCGGCAGAGCCACCAGAGGGAGCCCTACTTCCTTTACCCATCTGCTGTCCAGCAGATTCCCTTCAGACCCTGTGTCTATCAGTGCTGGGGCATGAAGGGTTAAATCCCCACAAAGGATTGTTACTGGGATTCGTGCAGATTTGCGGGGTTTTCCCGCGTGCGTGTTATGACCCACCCTTAGCCCAGTTTCTAAGGACGGGCGTTGTTGTTTGACCGTTTTAGGGCAGTCCTTCTGCATGTGCTCGCAAGAGCCGCAGACGAAACACTCCCCGTGGGCCAGCCTCCTTTGTCTGATGTTTGACTTTAATTTGGCCCTACTCGTGTCCCTAGCCTCCTCAGCAGGGGGAGCTGTAGCCACACGGAGCTCTCTGGCAGTGAAGCGTGGGGACGACGTCACCTTGTCGGAACCGGAAGGGGGAGGGACGACTAGTGCCCGGTCATGCCTCCCGGCCTGCTCCCGACGATGCTCGCTTAAACGGTTGTCTAAACATATAACCAAATCGATCAGCCTGTCAAATTCCCGCGGTTCCTCCTTGGCCAGTAGGTGCTCCTTGAGGACCGGGGACAGTCCATTTACAAAGGCGGCGCGGAGCGCAACGTTATTCCAGCCGGACCTCGCTGCCACGATGCGGAAGCCGACTGCATACTCGGCTGCGCTACGGCGCCCCTGTCTCATCGACAGCAGCACGTTCGAAGCGGTCTCGCCTCTGTTGGGATGATCAAACACTTGTTTGAATTCCCGTACAAACCCAGCATAAGACGTTAGGAGCCGTGAATTCTGCTCCCAAAGCACCGTAGCCCATGCGCGTGCCTCTCCTCGAAGCAAATTAATAACATAAGCCACCCGGCTAGCGTCCGATGCGTACATGACGGGGCGCTGTGAAAAGACGAGCGAACACTGCATGAGGAAGTCCGCGCACGTCTCGACACAGCCCCCGTACGGTTCCGGAGGGCTTATGTATGCTTCAGGGGACGGTGGGGGGGTTCGTTGAACGACCAGTGGAACGTCTGATACAGGCCCAGGACCAGCCAGAGGAGTGGCTGCAGCAGCGCCCTGATCGCGCGCTTCCACCCTGGCGGTGAGAGCCTCCACCCTCCGATTAAGGAGGACTCTCTGCTCGGTCACTAATTCTAACCGGGCCTTGAAGGCGGTTAAGATCTACTGCAGCTCACTCAACCCGCCTCCCGCTGACGCCTGCGCTCCTGGCTCTTCCATTGGCCGTTCAAGCTGGAGTTGACGCCCCTCGGAGTCCATGACGATGGCTGAGAAATCCTGTTGGGAAGGTGTCGTAGCACGGACCCACAACAGGGGGCGCAAATGAACGGACAATGAGTAAGCCAAAAGGTAACAATTTAATGTTGTGATAATACACAACGAAACGTGTCTTAATCTCACAGTCAATAAACACCAGGTGAAGTGTGGGCAGGCTCGAAGATAGAAGACGCCCGACGAGAGAGAAGCCGCGTCCCACACGGCTTCCACCACCAACGGCCTGAAGAACACCGGAGCCGCCAAGTCCCGAGTCCCCAGGTGGCCTCTGTCTTCGACTGTCGACCCTGGTACTGCTGGCAGAAAGCAGAAATATGATGTGTGAGTGTGAGTCCGCACACTCAGTAATATATAGTCCAGATACCGTTAGGAGGGAGCACCTCCACCTCCAAATCACACACACTCGTGCAGCTCCTGTTTGTCCCTCTTCTGGGTCTTCACAGGATTACGGCTGCAAACAGACGTAAGTCACAGTTTAAATTCAGCAGAGAAATTACCTTGGTTCTGGTAGTCGATTTCTCGGCGGGGAGGTGGAGTTGCAGTCCGGCTTATATAGTAGTGTAGATGAGTGACAGCTGGAGTGATGAGTGACAGCTGTCACTTCCTCTGGGTCTGGCGCCCTCTCGTGCTTGGAGCCCGCACTCCAAGCAGGGCGCCCTCTGGTGGTAGTGGGCCAGCAGTACCTCCTCTTCCGCGGCCCACACAACACAGTGAGTCAATCTGGAACCAGTCCAGGTGTGCAGGGGATGATGGGACCCTGAAAGACTCTATACAGATTCTGCTTGAAAATAAATTATTGAGGGAAAAAGCCATGGTTTAGTTCTCAAAGGGGATTATATTGAAAAATGAGCCACACATGATCTCATCTCACAGGAGCATCATGGTTAGCCTTGTAACTTTTCACCTAACCCACATTCTGTAAGCCTAGAATTTTTTGACTACAGTCCTTTTTGTTTATTTTTCTGTCATATAAACTGGGTACATTTGTAAAAATGAGCACATGACTTTCAAATCAGTAGCTGAAGTAAATGTAAATTTTGGCTTAATTAATGTTAATGACACGCCTTGTCCCAGTTTCCTGATGATTAAAGTAGAATGTGCTTCCTCTTAGTTTGTGATGACGGACGTCATTAGTGCAGTAACTGTATGAAGCTATTCAGGAAATATGGGCCCTCATCCTGTTCCCCTGGGAGGAAAACTCATTGTAGCCATGAATCATGACAATAACCTGCATTTATTGTAAAGGTGCAGCTGGGCTGTTTCCTTTAAATTGCTGATAACTACTCCCTTCTTTAACAGTTGCACAAGGCACTTTCATTTTTATTATCAGTCAGATCTGCTGTAAATAATCAAACCGGCATTCTGGAAGTACTTTGGCACCGCCTTCACAAGCTAAAGTTAGAAATTGTTGTCCAGAAAATCTTGCTCCAGTTTCCAGGGTAATGGCTTTGCATAAGATGTCACGATCAGAGATGGGAATTGAGAACCGGTTCCACTTGAGAATCAGCCCCATATTTTTCAATCCATCAGAATTGTAAGCATCAGACATGATCAATTCCTGTTATTAGTGCAGCAGATGTATGCATACATCATAAGAATCTGTCATTTTGTGATACAAGAACCAAGTTTGGCACAATGGTACTTCTAGCTCTACTTTTTGGGAATAAAAAAGCCACTTCAGTTTTCAGTATGGCGGCCTTTTTTATTTTCTCAAGATGGTGCCCAGAAATATGTATTTTCTTCATATACAGAAAAACTCGCCTAAACCGTCATTGTATAAACCGGATACTCACACTCACCGGACAAAAGCAAAGGTCCCAGTGTTTTTGTATGGTTTTCTGTGTAATAAACACAATATATACTGGATTTCGTATAACAGATAAAACAACCCATCCCATCGCAATGTATTTCCATTAAAAACCCCTCGCATGTACCAGACAGAGTAGTGTGGATGTGCCTAGTTGCTAGAGGAAAGTGGGTACCGTATTTCCTTGATTAAAAGTCAGGGTGTATATTTTTTCAAACCATGCTCAGACCCAGCACCTAAATGAGGCCAGCCGTAATTCAAGGCTGGTGATTATCAACAAAATGCTGCTTGCTGTCTGCACTATAATATTGTGTTAAGTTTCACACATATCCCTAGGTGTGGCAAACCAAAGACAACGGCTTTAGATCAGAGCCCTCTGCATGGCTGTGAACCCTCTCCGTAGCGTGGCATGCACCTGCTAAACAACAGAGACCACAAAGGCTGTGCTTGGTTACTTTATAATTTTCACTCATTCCTTTCCCATAGCTGATCTGCTCTGTGTAAGCCTGATCCTGTCAGATCTCAGAAGCTAAGCAGAGCAGGATCTGGTTAGTACTTGGATGGGAGACCTCTTTGAAACACCAAGCGGCTGTGTGTGTTTCTCCGGGTAAAACTGGAGTTGCGTCAGGAAGGGCATCCGGCGTAAAACTTGTGCCAATTACCAATGCAGATCTGGTTGTATCCGATGTGGCGACCCCGAACAAAACCAGGAGTAGCCCAGTGAACAACAACAACAACTCTTTCCTCTCCCATCATATTTTAAACGTTTTTGCAGTGCGCACACTGATTACATTTCAATCATGGATCAAATAGAGGAAAGTTTGGCAGAAAAGTCTGCAAATATGACCAACTTTACGACATGGATACAAAGATGCTCAAATGACCCACAATTTATGGAGGAAATTGCATATACCGTACTGTTGGTTTGGAGGTTGATGGTTGTATAAAGAAGTGGAACTCGTTGAGGGACAAATTGATCCAGAAAAACCCACTGTTCCTGCAATAAATTGCATTATAACACCCACCAACATGATGGAGAACTTTAAAAGGGTCATGCATGCATCGATGTCATTGCATGGCCATGGAGTTACAGAGTTGTAGAAGCATAAATCAGGCTTTAGGATTTTAAGGTACCACTCTGCTGTGGACTTGGAAAAAAGAGTGACTCGACCAAATGTAATCCTTTTAATGCAAGGTCAGCCTTTTTTGATAAAGGCTGTCTAGCTCTGTTGTGGAGTAGGTAGCTCAGTGGACAAGGTAACCTACGAATATGTAGACCTGGGTTCAAATCTGGGTGTGTCCTTGGCCAAGACACTTAATCTGCATTGGCAAAAGTCTAAGCAGTCGAATACTTTTTACTAATCAGGAATCAGGAATCACATCATCAATCTGGAATCTTGACTTTAATTTGACCACCTCACATACCACATGCACCATGTGACCTCTTCCCATTTTGTTGAGATCATGTTTTTCACACACACACACACACACACACACACACACGTTCCCCTGAGTATGAAAAGAAATGTATGTTTCTATTCATACATAAAATATAATAAGAATTTTTTAGGGAGTATTTTCCCCTGTCCAGGCGTGTGACGGGTGGTTACACAAGAACCAGGAAGTCTGGAGCATAAGAAGGAAAGAAAGTACAATTCTAATGAACATTTCCTGATATCAAGTGTTGAACACAGCTTAAAAAGACAATTTCTTAAAGATATTGCCTGCACCACCCAATGGAAAACGTTGGTGAAAAGAGTTCTGAAGTGAAACCTGTGACATTAACTGCAGGGATGTGTTTTGATTGAGGGCTATTTCAGGAAAGGGTGGACACTGATCCCATCTAACTGCTGAATGCAATGTGTTTACAAGCTGGCATCCCTTTGACCAAGTATGGTCAAACCATTTGTTAATTGTCTGGACAGAAATGAAGATGACATTTGTTTCACGTAAACACAAAGTTTTGTGCTGTATATTGTTGAGGAAAGGAACGACATTGAGCATGTTAGCGTTCACGTGTTTGGGTGTTGTGAAAGTGTAGGTACACGGACCCACAACAGGGGGCGTAATGAACGGACAATGGAGAAAGGTGAATAACAAGTTTTACTGTTGTGAAACGAGCACAACTAATACAACAATCAATAATTTGGGGTTTAAGCCGAAATCTGCTGGTGTCGTGTGGGCAGGCTCGAAGGTAGGAGACGTCCGTCCCAGTCGAACCGGAACCACCCAGATCTCCTCTGCCACCGAACCCCAGAAGTACTGGAACCGCCAAGTCCCGAATTCCCAGGTGGCCACTGCCTCCGCTCGTCGGATCCGGTACTGCTGGCGGGAGAGAGCAACAAACACACAGGTGTGGATGCGACAGCACCCAGTAAACGGAGAGGGGAGAAGCCGCCTCCACCTCTTGTCACAATAAAGCAGGAAGGTGAGTACTTATCCAAGTTATTAGCTTTCAGTAGTCAGCTGTCCTGAAAAGGTTTAACAAGTTTTATCAGATTATACAGAATATACTTGCAGAGAAGGTTACCTCAATCTTAAGGCGATATCTCGGCACCGAGGTGGAGACGACGTCCTGCTGATATACCCCCGTGCTGAGTGGAACAGCTGTGTCCAGTGATGGGTGACAGCTGTCAACCTTGGCTGCTCCCGTAAGGCGGCAGCGCCCTCTGGTGCCTGGAGCCCGCACTCCAGGCAGGGCGCCCTCTGGTGGTGGTGGGCCAGCAGTACCTCCTCTTCAGCGGCCCACACAACATTGGGTCGAAGATGTGCTGAGAAGATTAAAGCCTAACATGTGTTACACTCAAAAAAGTAATTTAGTGGCTTTATATATATCACAGAAAGAACCAGCTATACTGACTTAATAAAATCTCTGAAACACATTGTGTACCAAATGAAATGCCTAAAAAAAATTAAGTTAATTTTATCTTAACTTTAGTTTTATTATTTGAGTTTATTTCACTGAAATAAATTTGCATTTGCTTAACAAATTATATTTTATTAAATATACTTAATTTGTTTGGTAAATTTCATTCAGAATATTTGGAAAGGATTAATATACTTAATATTTTTACATAGATTTACCAAGATCATCAAGTACGATATATTTAAATGATTTCACAGCTTTTTAATTTACTCAATATTTTTAAGTGTAAAATGTTTCACCAAAAACTGAATAGAACACAGCAACAGTTTTTGGAGTGATACTGTCAATTTTATAAAATCACATTCACATTACAGACCAGCTAAAGCTACAGTGTGTTAGGATTTAGGTGTGTTATTAGAATAAATGACGAATAGCATTCATAAACATCTGTTCTTAGTGCATACAATGAATCGTGTTTTCATCATTTTAGAACGATGCCTTCATACCTACATGTGACCAGGCCCCCTCATGGAGGCCACCATGTTGATACAGGAGCCCAAAAGGGACATATTTACTCTGTCTTTCACATTTTGCAGCAATGGTCAGTGTTGTTGTTGTTGCTGCAAAATGATGCAAAATACATGATGCAAAAAAATAAAAAATCTGTGGTTGCTTCACTATATACGAGTACTGTCGTACTGTCTGCCGGTTGCTTGTGCAGACTAACATGTCTGAGAACCTTCATTTTTGTGGAATGGAGGATCATACATATTGCTTATCACAAGAGAGGGCAAAGGAGCGTGAATCCCTGTCGACAAAGGCGCAAAAATATGAAGGGAAACAAAATCATCACCGGTGACAGCATAATGCAATCTGTAACCTCACCACTTGATGACACTAAACCCTAAACGGTGTAGCTTTCACATATTATTTTAAGGTTTTCCACCTTACTTCTGGTCAGATCAGTTTCATTCATCACTCACACACTCACTCACTCATCTGCAATCAGAATTCAGCTTTCTCTGTCAGTGATTTGTGATGCCATAATGAAAGAATGATTGAATAAAGAGATGTTTTTGTTTTTTTTTGGGCGGGGGGGGTTGCCATCCAAATTTTTATCATAACTTAGCTTCCCTTGAGACAGAGGTGTGTCTGAACCTTTGCCTGGCAATTTGTACACCTCCGAAGCATTTGTGATGATGTGATGCTCTATTTAGTTTGTATATTTATCAGAGTCAATAGTATATAAAAGAATCAGTGATTAGGTTAACACCCCCCCCCCCCCCCCCCAACATAACAACACAGTACACAGTAAATTTTGCAGAGTAAAATATACTCAGGATAACATTTGGTCCCAGTCTAAATAGAGTAAAATACACTCTATTATAGAGTGAAATCAGCTCTACTGTCTTGTCAAATCAAGTGTTTCTATTCCAATAAGAGTTGATTTTACATTGTGATAGAGTTGATTTAGCACTGTAATAGAGTATATTTAACTCTCTTTAGACTGGGACCAAATGTTATCCCAGCAGAGTATATTTTACTGTGCAAAATTTACTGTGTAACAGCTGCAGAATTGCAGTTGGTCACTCAGTAATAAAATTAGTGTTAAAATCTAATTAACCACAGGCTGTTTTTCTTATAAATTGCATGAGTCCCCCCCCCCCCCAAAAAAAATTATACCTTTGCAAAACTGAAATGTCATCAAATATTTTTTCTATTTATAATTACTGCCAATGTAGTCGGGGTTGTCTTCCCAAGATATTCAATTTATTTTTTCAATTTATTTTATTTATATAGTAACAAATCAGAACAATACTGCCTGAAGATGCTTCGCAGGAGTAAGGTCAAACCTTACCAACCCCCCAAGCAAGCACACAGGTGACAGTGGTAAGGAAAAACTCTCTGTGGTGATAATGAGGAAGAAACCTCAAGCAGATCTCAAGATATCTCAAAATATATCAAGAAGGCCTACTCTGAGTCAGATCCAACTTGGTGATCGAGGTCAGAGTTCAAGGTCAAATTTCGGAACCAGAGTGAACTGTTTGAAAGTCCATAACATTTTGAAGCTTCGTTTAGTCAAGGCAACTGGGCTTCTTGTTTAGCTGGGAAACCTTTCGCCAATCATCCAAGTGGCTTCGTAAGTCTGGGATGGTTAGGGAATACCCACTTTCAGGGACACCATCCCAAGGTTTACAGAAATCTTTCTGTTAATCCAGCCTTTGGGGAAGTTATTTGCTGGTTGGATTTTGGAGTGCCGCTCCTTGATGGTTGCTATGGTAACTGTGGGCGCACCTGATTTCTTTTGGATCTTTGCAATCAGCTCACCTGGAGTGTGAAGTGGTGGATACAAAAAGGGGTTTTGTAGCGTGAGGGGGGGGACTTCATTTCATTCCACTTCACTTCACGGAGAGGAAAGGATTCGGTGGCGGAAGGCATGAAGAGCAGCTGGTGAGGAGAGCGACTGGATAACGGGAGTCGTGTTGACGTTGATGTTACTGGTTCCAGCTGAATGCTCGCGCCGGAGAAACGCCATAAACGTGGATTATCCGCAGCGGCAGGGGAGAACCCTGCCGTGTCTGTGAGTACGCTCTCATGTGTTTGTGAGGTGGTGCTTTTAAGCAGAAAGTTGGAGTTTCCCGCGGGGACAGAGGTGTGTGTGTGTGTGTGTGTGTGTGTGTGTGTGTGTGTGTGTGTGTGTGTGTGTGTGTGTGTGTGTGTGTGTGTGTGTGTGTGTGTGTGTGTGTGTGTGTGTGTGCGCGTGTGTGTACGGAAGGCGAGGTGACGGAGAGAGACGTCAGGAGGAGAGACGAGCGACGAGGGGCGTTACGTGCCACAGCCGGGGAGGAGCCTTCCCTCGGCTGAGAGTGCGTCGTGCCACGTCGGAGGAGAGGAGGACACGCCCCTAAGGTGACAGTGGGAAAACGTCCGTGGATTAGTGGATGTTTGGTCGGGTCCGGATTGGTTGTCTCTGCTCGTTGACTGTTCGGCTCTGCTGGAAGTTGTGGTGTTTTTTTCTTTTAAGAATTGTATTTTAAGATTTCTCTTTTTTACTCTGTAAAATTGGTAATAAATTAATATAAGGTTTGCCTTGTTTGGTCACTCCAGCTCTATTTGACAATAACTAGTAAATTGGACATTTTGTGCTTTAACTCATTATTCAAAACTTACAATAATACATAAACCTTGCTTACATGTAGGTTTCAGTCATCCAGGCGAAGAGCTGAATCTTCCAATAGTTTAGTCAAGGTTGAAGCTTCAGCTCTTCACCTGGGAAACTGAGAACCTACAGAGTTATTGCCATAACATTTTCTGTACATACCTGATGAGATTTAGGTTTTGGAATCACATGCTCACTGAACTTTCTTTAAATCTCATTTGTAAAAGATATTTATCTGCTTCTCATTATTTGCTTTTAAACAAAAATCTTACATTTATTTATATATATATATATATATATATATATATATATATAGTGAGGAAAAATAAGTATTTGAACACCCTGCAGTTTTGCAAGTTCTCCCACTTAGAAATCATGGAGGGGTCTGAAATTTTCATCTTAGGTGCCTGTCCACTGTGAGAGACATAATCTAAAAAAAAAAATCCGGAAATCACAATGTATGATTTTTTTATTTATTTATTTGTATGTTACTGCTGCAAATAAGTGTTTTAACACCTGTGAAAAATCAATGTTAATATTTGGTACAGTAGCCTTTGTTTGCACTTACAGAGGTCAAGCGTTTCCTGTAGTCTTTCACCAGGTTTGCACACACTGCAGCAGGGATTTTGGTCCACTCCTCCACACAGATCTTCTCTTGATCAGCCAGGTTACTGGGCTGTCACTGAGAAACACGGAGTTTGAACTCCCTCCAAAGATTTTTCTATTGGGTTTAGGTCTGGAGACTGGGTAGGCCACTCCAGAACCTTGATATGCTTCTTACGGAGCCACTCCTTGGTTATCCTGGCTGTGTGCTTCGGGTCATTGTCATGTTGGAAGACCCATCTTCAATGCTCTAACTGAGGGAAGGAGGTTGTTCCCCAAAATCTAGCAATACATGGCCCCGGTCATCCTCTCCTTAATACAGTGCGGTTGTCCTGTCCCATGTGCAGAAAAACATCCCCAAAGTATGATGCTTACACCCCCATGCTTCATAGTAGGGACGGTGTTTTTGGGATGGTACTCAGCATTCTTCTTCCTCCAAACACGACGAGTGGAATTAAGACCAAAAAGTTTTCTTTTGGTCTCATCTGACCACAACTTTCTCCCATGACTCCTCCAGATCATCCAAATGGTCATGGGCAAACTTAAGACGGGCCTGGACGTGTGCTGATTTAAGCAGGGGAACCTTCCGTGCCATGCATGATTTTAACCCATGATGTCTTAGTGTATTACCCACAGTAACCTTGGAAACAGTGGTGCCAGCTCTCTTCAGGTCATTGACCAGCTCCTCCCGTGCAGTTCTGGGCTGATTCCTCACCTTTCTTAGGATCATTGATACGCCACGAGGTGGGATCTTGCATGGAGCCCCAGTCTGAGGGAGATTGACAGTCATGTTTAGCTTCTTCCATTTTCTAATAATTGCTCCAACAGTTGATCTTTTTTCACCAAGCTGCTTGGCAATTGCCCAGTAGCCCTTTCCAGCCTTGTGGAGGTCTACAATTTTGTCTCTGGTGTCTTGGGACAGTTCTTTGGTCTTAGCTGTTAGTAGTTGGAGTCTTACTGATTGTGTGGGGTGGACAGGTGTCTTTATGCAGCTAACGACCTCAAATAGGTGCTTCTAATTTGGAATAAGTGGAGTGGAGGTGGACTTTTTTGTTTTTCGATTATGTCTCTCACAGTGGACATGAGATGAAAATTTCAGACCCCTCCATGATTTCTAGGTGGGAGAACTTGCAAAATCGCAGGTTGTTCAAATACTTATTTTCCTCACTATATATTAAACACAACACTTGTTTTTACTCGCATTTTTCATGAGCAAAACTCAAAGATCTAAAATATTTTCTATATACACAAAATATGTCTCTCAAATATTGTTCGAGTCTGTCTAAATCTGTGTTAGTGAGCATTTCTCCTTTGCTGAGATAATCATCTCACCTCACAGGGGCGGTATATCAAGATACTAATTAGACAGCAGGATTATTGCACAGGTGTGCCTTAGGCTGGGGACAATTAAAGGCCACTCTGAAATGTGCAGTTTTGCTTTCCTGGGGGGGGGGCTAGAAAACCAGTCCGTATCTAGTGTGACTTCTATCTGCCTCATGCAGTGCAACACATCTCCTTCGCATAGAGTAGATCAGGTTGTCAGTTGTGGCCTGTGGAATGTTGGTCCACTCCTCTTCAATGACTGTGTGAAGTTGTTTGATATGGGCAGGAACTGGAACACGCTGTTGTATATGCTGATTCAGAGCATCCCAAACATGCTCAATGACATGTCCGGTGAGTATGCTGGCCATGCAAGAACTGGGATGTTTTCAGCTTCCAGGGATGGTGTACAGATCCTTGCATTATGCTGCAACATGTGGTAATGGTTATGGATGAATGGCACAACAAGCGGCCTCAGGATCTCATAATGGTATCTCTCAATTCAAAATGCCATCAAGAAAATACACCTGTGTTCGTTGTCCATAACATGTCTGCTCATAACATGTCTGCTCATACCATAACCCCACTGCCACTATGGGCCACTTGATCCACAGCGTTGATATCAGCAAACTGCTCACTCACACAACACCACACACGTTGTCTGCCATCTGGCCTGAACACTGAAAACCAGGATTCATTCATGAAGAGAACACCTCTCCAGTGTGCCAGATGCCATCGAATGTGAGCATTTGCCTACTCATATCGGTTACAATGACAAACTGCAGACAGGTCGAGACCTTGATGAGGATGATGAGCATGCAGATGAGCTTCCCTTAGACGGCTTCTGACAATTTGTAGAGAAATGCTTTGGTTCTGCAAACCGATTGTTGTAGCAGCTGCCTGGGTGGCTGGTCTCAGATCACCTTGGAGGTGAACATGCTGGATGTGGAGGTGCTGGACTGGTGTGGTTACATGTGGTCTGAGGTTGTGAGGCTGGTTGGATGTACTGTCAAATTCTCTGAAATGCCTTTGGAGACGGCTTATGGTAGAGAAATGAACATTCATTTCACGGGCAACAGCTGTGGTGGACATTCCTGTTGTCAACATGCCAATCACATGCTCCCTCAAAACTTGCAACATCTGTGGCATTGTGCTCTGATAAAACTGTACATTTTAGAGTGGTCTTTTATTGTGGCCAGCCTAAGGCACACCTGTGAGGTGGGATGGATTATCTCAGCAAAGGAAAGTGCTCACTAACACAGATTTGTAAACAATATTTGAGAGAAAGAGGTCTTTTGTGTATATAACAAATGTTTCAGATCTTTGCGTTCAGCTCATGAAAAATGAGAGCAAAAACAAAAGTGTTGTGTTTCTATTTTTGTTCAAAGTACAATGTTGAGAACAGCCCAAACAGCCCCTTCTGGGAATCATTTCTGTGTGGTTGGCAGGATGTAATTTATAAATTGCTCTGGTAGCAGCTTGGACCTGCAGGTGGAGTGGAGACTTGGTGTGTCATGCGCCCTGAACTTAAATAGCCACTGCAGCGCAGAGCGCACTACTGTAACTGTCCCAACAACTGCTGCAGACAATTAAATCAACATCATTAAAAAAAAGAAAACAAACAATCTGAGGGGTTAAACGACTCAGCCACACCTTTTTCCTCCTTAATCTCTGAGCTCCACCGCTCTGCTGGATGTGATGGCCAGCTCTGGGCTGCAGCTGCTTGGGTTCCTGCTCTCTCTGGCCGGGATCAGTGCCACACTTACGGCTATTTTTATGGTGGAATGGAAGAAGCAGCATCAGGGGAAAGCATACCGAAACTACGAGGGTTTGTGGATGAGCTGCAGCGGTGGCGAGAGACTAACCTGTGAACTGTACAAGTCTCTTCTAAAGATACCAGGTAGGTCTGCCAGAAGCTGCTCGTGGAGAAACCAGAAGCTGCGCCTGCTTTGAAAGCATGGCATTATGCACGCAACAGTGTTCACTGCATATTATTATTACATTTCGTATTCATATATAAATATATCATTTCATAACATAAGCACAATATTGTATTTACTGTCAAATTCACAAGTATTTGGACAATTACACAATTTTTCTGAGTTTGCCTAGCTGTGCACGACCACAGGAGTTGAAATGAAATAAACCAGTGTGTTTAGTTTACCAAAAAATACCAGTCAAACATCAGGATTTTCTTTCACCAAAACATCAAATCTAGGCTTGCATCTCAGATGTATCTTCTGGAAAATTGTAGCTGAACTTTCAGGTCATCTTTTTAAGAAAATTCTCCTTTAAACCACTTCATCATGACGCTGTATAAGTGGTGATACAAAATGCAAAACATGCACCATGCACAAGTTCCCCAATCACAGCCACAGAAGCCTATAACATTCTCTGGGTGTCTTGGTGTCTTTCCTCACTCTTCTCTTCTTGCACAGTCACTCAGTTTTTGAGAACTCTCTACTCCATACAGATTTACCATAGAGTGCCGTACTGTTTGTATTTCTTAATTGATGAAAATAAAATCCAAGGCATATTCAGTGACTTGGAAATGTTCATGTAGGAGGTGACCAAGAACACGATGTTCACTCTGTAAGAGCTCCAGCATTCCTCTGTGGAGAGAGGAGAACCTTTCAGGACAATCATCTCTGCAGCAATCCACCAATCAGGCCTGTATAGTGGAGTGGCCAGACAGAAGCCACTCCTTAGTAAAAGGCACATGACAGCCCACCTGGAGTTTGCCAAAAGGCACCTGAAGGACTCTGAAAACCATGAGAAACAAAATTCTCTGATCTGATAAGACAAAGTCCCCTCATTACCCCATCCCCGTAGAGATGGTGCCTGCTCCCAGACCACCAATAACCAGCAAAAATCTATTTAAGCATAAAAATTCAAAAAGAAAAATAATATAGCACCTTCAACTGCACCACAGACTAAAACAGTTAAATGTGGTCTATTAAACATTAGGTCTCTCTCTTCTAAGTCCCTGTTAGTAAATGATATAATAATTGATCAACATATTGATTTATTCTGCCTAACAGAAACCTGGTTACAGCAGGATGAATATGTTAGTTTAAATGAGTCAACACCCCCGAGTCACACTAACTGCCAGAATGCTCGTACCACGGGCCGAGGCGAAGGATTAGCAGCAATCTTCCATTCCATCTTATTAATTAATCCAAAACCCAGACAGAGCTTTAATTCATTTGAAAGCTTGACTCTTAGTCTTGTCCATCCAAATTGGAAGTCCCAAAAACCAGTTTTATTTGTTGTTATCTATCGTGCACCTGGTCGTTACTGTGAGTTTCTCTGTGAATTTTCAGACCTTTTGTCTGACTTAGTGCTTAACTCAGATAAGATAATTATAGTGGGCGATTTTAATATCCACACAGATGCTGAGAATGACAGCCTCAACACTGCATTTAATCTATTATTAGACTCAATTGGCTTTGCTCAAAATGTAAATGAGTCCACCCACCACTTTAATCATATCTTAGATCTTGTTCTGACTTATGGTATGGAAATTGAAGACTTAACAGTATTCCCTGAAAACTCCCTTCTGTCTGATCATTTCTTAATAACATTTACATTTACTCTGATGGACTACCCAGCAGTGGGGAATAAGTTTCATTACAGTAGAAGTCTTTCAGAAAGCGCTGTAACTAGGTTTAAGGATTTGATTCCTTCTTTACGTTCTCTAATGCCATATACCAACACAGTGCAGAGTAGCTACCTAAACTCTGTAAGTGAGATAGAGTATCTCGTCAATAGTTTTACATCCTCATTGAAGACAACTTTGGATGCTGTAGCTCCTCTGAAAAAGAGAGCCTTAAATCAGAAGTGCTTGACTCCGTGGTATAACTCACAAACTCACAGCTTAAAGCAGATAACCCGTAAGTTGGAGAGGAAATGGCGTCTCACTAATTTAGAAGATCTTCACTTAGCCTGGAAAAAAGTCTGATGCTCTATAAAAAAGCCCTCCGTAAAGCTAGGACATCTTACTACTCATCACTAATTGAAGAAAATAAGAACAACCCCAGGTTTCTTTTCAGCACTGTAGCCAGGCTGACAAAGAGTCAGAGCTCTATTGAGCCGAGTATTCCTTTAACTTTAACTAGTAATGACTTCATGACTTTCTTTGCTAATAAAATTCTAACTATTAGAGAAAAAATTACTCATAACCATCCCAAAGACGTATCGTTATCTTTGGCTGCTTTCAGTGATGCCGGTATTTGGTTAGACTCTTTCTCTCCAATTGTTCTGTCTGAGTTATTTTCATTAGTTACTTCCTCCAAACCATCAACATGTCTATTAGACCCCATTCCTAAAAAGCTGCTCAAGGAAGCCCTACCATTAATTAATGCTTCAATCTTAAATATGATCAATCTATCTTTATTAGTTGGCTATGTACCACAGGCTTTTAAGGTGGCAGTAATTAAACCATTACTTAAAAAGCCATCACTTGACCCAGCTATCTTAGCTAATTATAGGCCAATCTCCAATCTTCCCTTTCTCTCAAAAATTCTTGAAAGGGTAGTTGTAAAACAGCTAACTGATCATCTGCAGAGGAATGGTCTATTTGAAGAGTTTCAGTCAGGTTTTAGAATCCATCATAGTACAGAAACAGCATTAGTGAACGTTACAAATGATCTTCTTATGGCCTCAGAAAGTGGACTCATCTCTGTGCTTGTTCTGTTAGACCTCAGTGCTGCTTTTGATACTGTTGACCATAAAATTTTATTACAGAGATTAGAGCATGCCATAGGTATTAAAGGCACTGCGCTGCAGTGGTTTGAATCATATTTATCTAATAGATTACAATTTGTTCATGTAAATGGGGAATCTTCTTCACAGACTAAGGTTAATTATGAAGTTCCACAAGGTTCTGTGCTAGGACCAATTTTATTCACTTTATACATGTTTCCCTTAGGCAGTATTATTAGACAGCATTGCTTAAATTTTCATTGTTACGCAGATAATACCTAGCTTTATTTATCCATGAAGCCAGAGGACACACACCAATTAGCTAAACTGCAGGATTGTCTTACAGACATAAAGACATGGATGACCTCTAATTTCCTGCTTTTAAACTCAGATAAAACTGAAGTTATTGTACTTGGCCCCACAAATCTTAGAAACATGGTGTCTAACCAGATCCTTACTCTGGATGGCATTACCCTGACCTCTAGTAATACTGGGAGAAATCTTGGAGTCATTTTTGATCAGGATATGTCATTCAATGCGCATATTAAACAAATATGTAGGACTGCTTTTTTGCATTTGCGCAATATCTCTAAAATTAGAAAGGTCTTGTCTCAGAGTGATGCTGAAAAACTAATTCATGCATTTATTTCCTCTAGGCTGGACTATTGTAATTCATTATTATCAGGTTGTCCTAAAAGTTCCCTGAAAAGCCTTCAGTTAATTCAAAATGCTGCAGTTAGAGTACTGACAGGGACTAGAAGGAGAGAGCATATTTCACCCATATTGGCCTCTCTTCATTGGCTTCCTGTTAATTCTAGAATAGAATTTAAAATTCTTCTTCTTACTTATAAGGTTTTGAATAATCAGGTCCCATCTTATCTTAGGGACCTCATAGTACTATATCACCCCAATAGAGCGCTTCGCTCTCAGACTGCAGGCTTACTTGTAGTTCCTAGGGTTTGTAAGAGTAGAATGGGAGGCAGAGCCTTCAGCTTTCAAATCAATTTTATTTATATAGCGCCAAATTACAACAAGCAGCTGCCCCAAGGCGCTTTATATTGTAAGGCAAGGCCATACAATATAAGGCTCCTCAGGCTCCTCTCCTCTGGAACCAGTTCCCATTTCAGATCAGGGAGACAGACACCCTCTCTACTTTTAAGATTAGGCTTAAAACTTTCCTTTTTGCTAAAGCTTATAGTTAGGGCTGGATCAGGTGACCCTGAACCATCCCTTAGTTATGCTGCTATAGACTTAGACTGCTGGGGGGTTCCCATGATGCACTGAGTGTTTCTTTCTCTTTTTGCTCTGTATGCACCACTCTGCATTTAATCATTGGTGATTGATCTCTGCTCTCTTCCACAGCATGTCTTTTTCCTGGTTCTCTCCCTCAGCCCCAACCAGTCCCAGCAGAAGACTGCCCCTCCCTGAGCCTGGTTCTGCTGGAGGTTTCTTCCTGTTAAAAGGGAGTTTTTCCTTCCCACTGTCGCCAAGTGCTTGCTCACAGGGGGTCGTTTTGACCGTTGGGGTTTTTCCGTAATTATTGTTACAATATAAAGCGCCTTGGGGCAGCTGTTTGTTGTGATTTGGCGCTATATAAATAAAGTTGATTTGATTTTGAAAGTAAACTGGAGGAAATTGGAGGAAACTAGGCACCATCCCTACATTTATGTATTTTGTTTTCACTTTGTAAGTGATGTGCAGGTGTTTTGTTTTTGATGGAAAAAATGATAAATGTTTAAAAAAAAAAAAAAAGAATTGTTATATTTAGTTTGGCGGTGAAAATGAAAGGACTGTTTGTACAAATCCTAAACAGTTATAGTGCAGCGGCTAAGAGAATATTTAGAGAAAAATCGTGCAAATGGTGATACAAGCACCAAAGTTGACACAAATACTCCTTAGACATTACTCTTTTGAACAAACCGACTGGCCACTTGAATTTTCAATAGGGGGCCAGGTAGGGGTCAATTGAAGAATTACACAGGGGTCAAAATTAAAAAAGCTGAAATCAATCAATCAATCAACTTTTTTCTTATATAGCGCCAAATCACAACAAACAGTTGCCCCAAGACGCTCCACATTGCAAGGCAAGGCCATACAATAATTATGAAAAACCCCAACGGTCAAAACGACCCCCTATGAGCAAGCACTTGGCCACAGTGGGAAGGAAAAACTCCCTTTTAACAGGAAGAAACCTCCAGCAGAACCAGGCTCAGGGAGGGGCAGTCTTCTGCTGAGACTGGTTGGGGCTGAGGGAAAGAACCAGGAAAAAGAGATCGATCACTAATGATTAAATGCAGAGTGATGCATACGGAGCAAAAAGAGAAAGAAACAGTGCATCATGGGAACCCCCCCACAGTCTACGTCTAAAGCAACATAACCAAGGGATGGTCCAGGGTCACCCGATCCAGCCCTAACTATAAGCCTTAGCGAAAAGGAAAGTTTTAAGCCTAATCTTAAAAGTAGAGTACTTTAACTTTTGACCCCTGTACAAACTGAAACTGACCTTTGTCACCATTTTTGCTGGTTTTACCCCATAACTCCTAATCATTCAGTCATAGATAGCCCAAGCTATACCTTTTTGGAATCTTTACGATCACACAAATAATGTGGTGTAGTTTTCAAAATGATTTCAGCATTTTTAATTTTGACCCCTGTGTAATTCTTCAATTGACCCCTACCTGGCCACCTACTGAAAATTCAAGTGGCCAGTCGGTTTGTTCAAAAGAGCAATGTCTAAGGAGTATTTGTGCCAACCTTGGTGCTTGTATCACCATTTGCACGATTGTTTAAGTTATCTGCTGCACTATTAATGCTGTACAGCTAATGTGATATTTTTGTTAAAGTCCTTAAAGTTGTAAATCTACAAAAGGTGTGTCACTGTCCAAATACTTATGGACCTAACTGCATTTTCTACCCTTCTGTGTGCGTCCAGCTGAGGTCCAAGCAGCCAGGTCAGTGCTGCTGCTCAGCATCTTCCTGTCCACTGTGGCAGTCATGGTTTCCACTGTGGGAATGAAGTGCATGTGCTTCATGGAGAACAAAAAGGAGAGCAAAGTGGCAGCAGCTGTGGTTGGAGGAATCATGTTCATGAGCTCAGGTGTGTCAGTGCTGCTCCTGGCTCTAGGGGGCACTGAAACCAAACTATACATCAGTAATGCTCCACTCATCATCATCATCAGTTACATCTATATATTAAAAGACTAGTGGCCCCTCTGTGCGTGTGCATGTGTGTGTATGGCTTCGATCACGGGTTGAACAATGGGGAGCTGATGTTTGTCATTTGGTATGCTTATGTATTTTGGGTCAAGGATGAACGCCAAAACAGAATGTTGATAGGACTAATATTTTTGCTAACACACTGAAGAAAGGACATTGATAATTACATTCTGGACTCACACGCCATTCCAAATCATTATAGAAACTTTGCAGAATTTATTACCACCCTTGAAAAATGTCAGCTACCTATTTTATAAAACACCAAGAGCAATAGGGGATTAAGGACCTCGCCCAAGGGCCCTTAGTGATTTTCCAGTCAGTCTGGAATTTAAACAGAGGATCTTCTGGTCTCAAGCCCAATGCCTTAACCACTAAACCATCACCTCCCCGAAACACTACCCAAATCTAGAGCCCATGGATCCCCACAGGCAATGCGCTAGTTGTTTTTTATTGTGCTAATAGTTTGTCCTGAAGTCACATCACATGTTCCTTTTTTTCACAAATAAACAACATGTTGAAAACTGCATTGCTGGAAAATGGACACTGCTGTGAGAGTGATACAAAAGCACAATGATCTGCAAACTGTAAGAATGCCACTAAAATGAGTGTTTCCTTTGATCACGTTTAATGACCATCATCATCACCTCTTGGTATGTCAGAGTAGTTGTTCTGTCCTACTATGGATCTCATAACCTGCACAGGTAGTTGGAGAAGTGTGATTCAACTTTACATTGATGGGAATATTGAGCACCCTGTCTGTTCTTTTATAGCTGAAGTTCACTTATTTACCACCGTATTAAGACACTGTTAGCGATCAGGTTTGTGACTGTTCCAATTGAGAGTTACATCATATAACAGAAGTTACTTTTTACACCTGGGTGATTCTTAGACTACGGGCACTTATTATGTCCTTTGATCATATTGTATGAAAAACAGAAAAAAGTGGAAATTTCACACTTTTATAGTTATCTTTACAATGAAAGTGTGTTAAGAACTTTGTTCTAGTAGTCTATGATGACTTTTTCACCTTTTTCAGCATCATTATATGCAAATATTGCCATTTTGTGCTTGTCCCACACCCAGACTTTTGATCTTCAGTGATAAAAATGAATGGTAAAGAAACGTTTTTTCTAATGTTTTAAAATATCTCTGAATAAAATATCAGTAAAATAATCAAAACATAATTGGGGTATTCAATGTCATACAACTGTTGTGATTTTTTTAAACAAAATGTAGTTGTCCCACACTATTGCATTTCCACCACAACACTGTAATGTCCCTTTAAACAGTTTGTATGAAAGATTGTTTGGGTAGTTTCTATGGAGATAAACAGTGACATCAGAGCACATGTATATAGCGCCAAATCACAACAAACAGTTGCCCCAAGGCGCTTTATATTGTAAGGCAATGGTGTGGTGGAAATTACATTTACAAGGCCAATAGTGCCCGTAGTTAAAGAATCACCCACTTATTACTGAACAGGCCATGCAATACGTAGATTTGGTGCATCTATAGCACACCTCTAAATGAACTCAAACTACATTTTGATGAACCTTACACTGCATAGCTGTTAATGTGTTCATGCATTTTATATTATTTATTTACTATGGGGACTACTTCCTGGCAGAACTTACCTGGATCCCCCCATCATCCCAACTTTTTTCTGATATGGGGTTGTACAGCAAGACTGGACACTAAATCAATCAATCTATCTAGATAGAAAGTGTGGCTGGGGACAGTACAAACCTTTTCGCTAGTGTTGCTAATTCAAATCACTGCTCAAGACTATGTCAAAACCTATTTTGAACAATGTTCCAGAATATGTAACAGAAGGAAGACATCACTATGTGGGCAAATATGGGATGAAATATACAACAGATGAGTGAAATAGAATGGGAAACTAAAACCAAAATTAAACACTAGATAGACCACGTGGCTGGGGATAGGGCCAAAACCTTTCCTTGCTTCTATGAATTGCTGCTATAAATTTGACCTTGCTCTGGATAATTTCAAACCCTATTTTGAATATTGTTCAAGAGTCTGTATTAAAAGAAATACATCACTTATTGAACTGTATGGGGCCGCAATATGTCACAAACTGATTCAAAAGCTTCCAGTTGATTTGGTGTTGAAATATTGAAACATAAGTGAATGACCTAGGATCTAACTGTTTTTTAATTTAATTTTTAAAGGATAAAGGCAGCACAAGGTCTGTTCGCGCTCTAGCATGTACTGTGCATCCAGAAAGGATTCACAGCACTTCACTTCTTCCACATTTTATGTTACAGGCATATTCCAAAAATAGTGAAATCATTTTTTCCCTCAAAATTCTACACACAACACCCCATATTGACAACATAAAGTTTTTTGGAATTGTTTTTTTTTGCAAATTTATTAAAAATTAAAAAAATAAGAAATCACATGTACATAAGTATTCACACCCTTTGCTCAATACTTTGTTGATGCACCTTTGGCAACAATTACAGCCTCAAGTCTTCTTGAATATGATGCTACAATCTTTTTTGAAGTTTTGCCCATTCCTTATTGCAGCATCTCTCAAGCTCCATCTGGTTGGATGTGGAGCATCGATGCACAGTCATTTTCAGATCTCTCCAGAGATGTTCAATCAGATTCAGGTCTGGGCTCTGGCTGGGCCACTCAAGGACATTCACAGAGTTGTCCTGAAGCCACTTCTTTGATATTTTGGCTGTGTGCTTCGGATCATTGTCCTGCTGAAAGATGAACCCTTGCCCCAGTTTGAGGTCAAGAGCGCTCTGGAGCAGGATTTCATCTAGGATGTCTCTGTACATTGCTGCATTCATCTTTCCCTCATTCTGACGAATAACCCCCAGTTCCTGCTGCTGAAAAACATCCCCACAGTGTGATGCTGCCACCACCATGCTTCACTGTAGGGATGGTGCCTGGTTTCCTCCAAACATGATACCTGGCATTCACACCAGATAGTTCAATCTTTGTCTCATCAGACCAGAGAATTTGGAAAAAGTAAAGCACAGTGAATACTTTCTGGATGCACTGTACGGTGAATTTTTGTAAGTGATCTCTAAACTAATTCCCAAAAAACAGATTTATCACAAATAAACCAGTTGTGAAAAGTGAGTTGAGCACTTGATTGCTAACAATGTTTTAATATGACTTGGGTTGTAAAAAAAAAAAAAAGACTTCATCCTTTAACGGTACACAGATGTATTTTTTCTTTTGCAGGTATGAGTTTTCAAAAGCAGTATTTGTGAGCTGGCTTGGAGGCATCCTTACGATGGCTGGGGGCACTTTACTGAGCTGTCGGAGATGTTCACGTTCGTCCAAGAACCCCGCTCACCTCCATGTGGCCCCCGCCCCCGGGAGTCAGTATGTGTAGTGTGGAGAACAGGTGCATGCGGGGCATGTGGTTAACTGACAGAGCAGGGCATGATGGGAGGTGTGTAAAGGACTGTGTGCAGGTGCACCTGCATGAATCCACTAATCACTGTCTCAGCCTGGGTGTTACAACTTTACATTTCATTTGTTTTTAACTTGTTTTCAGGCATGTTCGTGGCCTGTCATCATTCACAGTCTGTCCCTCTCAGCTGACGTGTTTCCGCAGAGGAGAAACTAGGGAATACTTTGAGGCTTAAATTACGAAATGTACTCAGCAACTATGTGAATGCAACACTTTTATTTTCATTCACATTTTTTATAAATTGAAGCAAATGATCTAAGGTTTCTTCGGTGCACACAAAAGACTTATTTCTCTTGAATTTTAATCACAAATTTCGTAAAACCTGGGTGTGAGCATTTCACCTTTGCCCAGATAAATCATCAACCTGGTGTGTGTGTCATATCCAGATGCAGATCAATGCTCTGTGGGCCAAGCAGGTTTTTGGTACAACTTAAAATGACTAAATAAGATTTAGAATCCCAGCTCAGTATACCATGAGCAATACAAAATGTATGGTGGCCATCCCAAGTGAGGTCAGTTTCAGTTTGTACGTTATTGGTTGATATAATACAGTTAATGAATGGAATAGTTTGATTGCATTGAGTGCTGGGTCTCCAAAGTAACTTGTCAATCAAAGTTGACATCCATTGGATTCTGGAACTAATCAGGATGGTGCAAACTTCCTTTTTAAAACCCTTTTAGCTTAACCAATAACTTGAATCACTTCTTTTTTCTTTTTTTTTTTACCAAAATTGGAGCAAATTGATGTTTGACCACTGTACAAACTGACAAACTACCTGTCACCTTTTTTCTACTCAAACCATTACTATTTAATGTTTTAAATAAAAAAAAATATATCATTAGTAATGCTAAACAAAAATACCGAAACATTAAGATTTTTTGACAATTTTTTTAACAAAATACCATGTTGTACCATTGTTCATAATAGGATAACAAGTGCATAAAATACGCATCAGTTTAGGTTTTCTGTTTAACTGTAAAACACTTCATTATATTATGTTATCTAGTATCCGGTGTATTCCATAATGATAAGAAAACTACATGAAACCATTATATTATATTAAATTATGGACACACAGAAAAATACCTAAATATTAAAATGTTCAATACTACACATCAAGCAAAACAGTGGTGGCATTGTGAAACCATACACAACCACAACAAATGCTAAGGTTTATAATAGAGCACTCTACAGTGCACTCTACTCTCTCATTTATTGGACTGGAAATCGTCACATCTGGCAACCCTAGTTAGGCGACACAGTGAACAGAGAAAGACGCAAACAGGGCTGTACCATTTCAGGGAATCGGGGCGGGGGTGGATGGGGGCTTTATATTAGGCAAAAAAAAACTGTTAATTTGCCCCAATTAAGTAATGGGGTAGGGGCCTACACAATGTTTAAAGACAAAAACGATGGGCCTATTCATAAATAATTCGTATTGATTTTGAAATGTAATAATGTAATAATTTCAACACATTTTTCACTCAATTGGAGGCCCTGCAAACTAGTGCAACATGGTTGGTGCCCCACGCAGGCTGCGTAGTCTGCTTATGCCGAACGGCGGCACTGGCCATTGGCTCACCTCAGCCATACATGCGAACAAAACTTTTGCTGCCTGCTCCGGTGACTCAGCAGGTGCATAAAAAAGTGTGTCATCTGCATAGAGTTGGCAACTGGCACTGTTGCAGGATCCAGCTAAATCATTTATAAAGATACCAAACAGCAAGGATCCCAGTATAGAGCCCTGTGGTACGCCCTGTCGAATGTTTAAAAATGAGGACTTATCTTGGGCTACTTTAACACACTGTTCTCTGTCCTGAAGATATGATGCAAACCAGTCCACTGCCTCCAAAGAGATGTTAAAAGATGGCATTTTAGATAAGAGCAGGCTGTGAATGATCATTTTGAAAGCCTTTTTAAGATCTAAAAATACTGCTCCTACCACCTGACCCCTATCCAAGGACTTTTTCACGTTCTCAACCAAACAGCATTTTGCTATTTCAGTTGAATAACCAGATCTAAAACTGCTGTGGGTGGAAAAGCTGATTGCTTCCAAATGGTCATTTAATTGTGCAACTACCATTTTCTCAATCATGTTTGATAGAATAGGCAAAATTGATATGGGCTGGTAATTGCACATGGAGTCCTGATTTCATTTTGTTTTGTAAACAAATGTGAATTTCAGAGATGAGGATTTACCTCGAAAGGCTTGGGTGTGCCGAGGCCTCACAGTCTCTGTTTGGTCAAACCAAAAATCAAGCACGAAAACAACTTCAGTGAATGAATGGACAGGATGTAATTACGCAGGCAGGCCAGTATTTGTCTAAAGCTTTGTCTGCCCTTAGGAATTGTTAGGACATTGTTTGATCTTTTCTTTGGAGACCAAGTATTCATCACAGTCAAAACTATTCCATTTATTAATCCTATTAGCTCAACCAATAATTTGCACCACTTTTTACCAAAATTGGAGTAACCTGTACAAACTGAAATTGACCTTTGTCACCATTCTTGCTGTTTTTACCCCATAACTTCAGAACATTCAGTCGTAGATAGTCCAAACTATACTTTTTTGGACTCTTTATAATCAGACAAATAATGTGGTATATGATTGGAGCATTTTTAATTTTTGACCCCTGTGTAATCCCTCAATTGACCCCTACCTGGCTGTCTATTGAAAATTCAAGTGGCTAGTCGTTTTTTTCAAAAGAGTAATGTCTATGGAGTATTTGTGCTGAATTTGGTGCTTGTTTCACCATTGGAACAATTGTTTCAGTTATCTGCTGCACTAATTGTGCCATTTGCCCTATTGAGATATCCCATAATCCCTTGTGCACCAGAGAGTCACTGCAGTCAAAATAACATAGAGAAATCACATGATGACAATTGCAAATGAACATTATACGACCAAAATATAATATATGCTTTTCATCACGTTAATAAGACACTGCATGCATGAGACCCTGAAAACTTGCTAAAACAAATACTCCAAATAATCCATGTCTGCTACGTTTAACCTGTGTAAATTTAATAAACGCAAACCAAATTTGAGACATTTTATATGTATTACTCTGGAACAAACTGGACAAACAGTGTTGTCAAGGACAATAAGCAGGACGTCAAAGAGCAAACCTCACGTTCCCCCAGAGCGACATGAACAGGAAGCGATCGTCGCTCACAGCAATTCCCATTGAAAATAAGAGTTTTAGGCACAATATGCAAAGAGTTTTATTTTGCGATGTTAAAGCTGTTGTGTGCAGCGGTTAAAGTGCAGCCTGATCAGAGCGTCTCAGTGTATTTCTCAATGTTAATGACATCTCGCAGAGCGGCGAACTCTGAAGTTTTGCAAGATTTTGCAGGATTTGAAACCTCAATAGGGCGAATGCGCAAGCCATATCCCAAAATTGAGGTCAATCTGACAAACAGTCAGAGAGATATGTGATCCACATACTTGCACTCACAGAGACGTTTCTTGCTTCATAGATGGATATTAAATGACAAGGATCTATTTTGGACAAAACTGCTCAAAGATAGGTGTACCAAACTTGTGGCATCATATTCAAGAAGACTTGAGGCTCTAATTGCTGCCAAAGGTACATCAACAAAGTATTGAGCAAAGGGTGTGAATACTTATGTACACGTGATTTCTTAGTTTTTAATATTTTTTTAATTAAAAAAAACCTTTTTATGTGTCATTATGGGGTGTTGTGAGTAGCATTTTGAGGAAGAAGTGAAGTACTGTGAATACTTTCTGGATGCACTGTACATACTAGAGCACATACAGACCTTGTGCTGCCCTTATCCTTTAAAAATGAAATTCAAAAACAGTTAGATCCTAGTTCATTCACTTATGTTTTAATATTTCAACACCAAATCAAGTATTGAGCAAAGGGTATGAACTTACGTATGTGTGATTTCTTATAGTTTTTTATTATTAATAAATTTACAAAAATTAAAAAAATATTGTCATTATGGGGTGTTGTGAGTAGACTTTTGAGGGGGAAAAGTGAATTTACTCCATTTTGGAATAAGGCTGTTGCATAACAAAATGTGGAACCTCACACGCTGTGAATACTTTCCGGAAGCTCCGTATATGGAATGATCTACCTCTTTCTGTTAAAAACGCAGACTCAAAAGAGTCCTTCAAGTTCAGATGTGAACAGCTATTGCTTAACAAAATGAAAAACAGAGAGGAAAATGGTTTTAATACTTCTGATTTTTTTTTTAATCTGGTGTATTATTGTGTTTACATGTCGTTTTCAAATTGAGGTTTGTATTATATTATATTATTAGATATTCTGCCAATACTATACATTATGATCCTGCCAGTACAGGATTTTTGAATTTGAATATTGTTTTATAATTGGTTGAAATGAATGTATTCTAATGCATTTGACAATTTCATATGATGTGTTAACGTTCTATTTTTTTTTCTTTTTTTTTACCTAAGCATGGACATCTATGGGTCCACGATTGACATGAGTCACAATGTGACTTTCTTGTGCTCCCTGCTGACATATTAGTATGATTGTCTTGGTAAAATAAAAACCAATCAATCACAATTCATAAATTATTTTAGTGTATAATAAAAACGTCAATAAAACATATACATATACATAAACATATACATAAAAAGCACACATGGTGAGAATATATATATATATATATATATATATATATATAAACCGAGAACATTTGACGTTATCGCGATATTTAGCGAGTTTTTATGTGCCTCAGCCGCAGGGGCCCGACGTTGGAATGCGAAACTACAAGTTTTATATCGAAAACAAAGATTAACAGTCTTCACTGTACCATTTGGAATATATTGACCGGGCTCATCGGTTTTCGGATATGGCCCAGGACGCGGGAAATCCTCTTCAGAGATGGTAAATATTATTAAGCTGCAGTCGTTGACTTTAGCCTGCTAATCTATCAACAACCGAGCAGCTTGTGACAACTGACCAGCTACGATTAGCATAGCAATGAAGATAGCTGTTATAGTGTTGATGAATGTAGTTTGAGTTTGTTTTATGTAACTGGGTAACGTTTTACGAGAAGTGTCTCTTCGTCAGGCAGCGTTTCCGTAGTGGTAATATTATACTGTGTCGTAGCCAAACAAGACACAACTGTGGTTGTTGGGAGGCTATCTAACGCTGCTAATTAGCCTGCTAGCTAGCAGTGGTATGTGTCGTCGTTGCTCAGGTGTGTCTGGCAGTAACAACAGAATCACGGGAACACTGTTGGCGCTGCTGCTAATGTTACTTCATACCGGGAAAGCTGCTTGCTTGTCCTGATATGCTGACGTTCTTTTTGAAATCTTGCTTTGACGTGACAGACAATTTGCAAGCATGATCGTTTCAAGACTTCTGATAAGTTTCTCTTTTGTCTGTCATGTCAGTATCTTTAGGGGATGAGACGACGTCGGGTGATTTGGCATTTGCAGCTTTGGGCTTGCTGAGGCTCGGTGCTGGCTCAGGATGGCACAGGGAGGCTCTCAGCTGGACTACCACATCCTGCAGGACCTCAAACAGCGTTTTCCTGAGATCCCAGAGGGGGTGGTGTCTCAATACCTTCTGCAGGTACACATGCACACTCGTCCATATGCCAGCGAATGCTGCTTGTAGGCTGCTGGAAAAACAATGCCACTGTCAAATTGACATACCCTTTGGTATTTTTTATTTGATTTGTCTGAGGAATTCGTAATCATTTCCAACAAGACCCAACTTCAGAACTTACACATAAAGTCAGTTTCTCTGCGCACAGTGTCCCTCCAATAAAAAAAATTACACTTTCAATTGGCAGTCATTAGTTATATGTAACATAGAGTAGGTTATGTCATCTATGTCGACAATGGTTACTTATTTTGTGAAAAGATTCTGGAGAATTATGTAGAGTTCTGAGGTCTGTAGAAGTGCCTTTTTTTTTTTTTAAATTGTGACAACAACAAACTTGTAGCTTTTACCCAGGGTTGGGGTTTAGATGGCCTAAAACCTGTTTTTTGCCAGGACACTAGCAAAACCTTGCCTAAAACCAGTTTTAGCCATGTTCTTCACCGCTTGTTTGGCAATTGTAGACTGGTATACATGCTATCTATATGGCAAAAACACAAGGTCAGTAGCAAAGTATGTAGAATTTTAGTTTATGGGGGCGGGGGTAAATTGGCACAATAGTAATAACGAGCGATGAGCTTTTTTTCTGCTTCTTTTGAAGTAGGTGTGATAGAATTTGGATAATTTAATAAACTTTTCCAGAATTACATTTTGTCACATTATGCTTTTGCCTATACTGGAAAGTATAGAGCTCCCACATATCCCATACATATGGATCTAACTATACCAGTCTTGTCACAGAATTTTGTTTTATTTAAGTATCCTGATGTGGTTATTTTACTTTTACACAGATTTCAAATATATAGTTTCCTATTTTATATATGTTTTGTATTAAAAACGATGTAAAACCTGTTTTCACAAGGATGGTTTTTGCCAAGTCTTAACTGAGTTTAACGATGGTGCGTCTAAAAGCATCTGAATAAGAATAGGTTTTATTCGCCAAGTATCCACAAGAATACAAGGAGTTTGACTTCGGTTTGACCTGCACTCTCTCTGTACGGATGCATAAATATACACTAAACACTGAATAATTCACAGTAAAAAAATGTGCAAGTAAGATAAAAGAGCAATAGAGAAACAGGTTGAAGTTAAGTTGTACATGAGTATATCAATTAGTGAGTGTTTTGGCAGATTAAATTGTTCATCAGTGTGATGGCCCGTGGAAAGAAACTATTCCTGTGTCTCGTTTTGACGTACAGCGCTCTGTAACGTCGACCAGAGAGGAGTAGTTTATACAGTGTGTTCAGGGTGTGAGGGGTCTGCAGAAATGTTACCAGCTTGCTTCCTGGTGCTGGACCATTGTAAGTCCTGGATGGAGGGCAGGCTGGCTCCAATTATTTTTTGAGCACACCCAACAGTTTGCTGTGCCTGTCATGTTTGGAGGCAGAGGGAAACCAAATAGACATGGAGATGCCCAGGACAGACTGTCTGACAAAGTGCATCCTCTGCTGTGCCTTTTTCCTGATGGAATCTATGTGGGAGGTCCACTTCAGATCTGCGAAAGAGTTGCATCCTGTCCACAGTGTACCCTGCCTCACGCCTTATGACTGCTGTGATATATGTGTCAAATGACTAGTTACACAAAGAGACTGAGGGGTACAACTTGCTCTGTAAGGGAACATCAGCTATGACACTGTGGCCATGTGGTGCTCTTCCCTGTGTATGATCCAGTGCGCAGGTGCATCATTATTCTGAACACAGCTGGGAAAAGTTAAGGGGGTGCCTCCGTATCTCTTGTGAGATGACTGCTTTTGGTCAGGTGGGAATGGATGAAGTATCTTTCTGAATGGGTGCCAGTCAGCAGCACCTAGGGTATTTCCGTTGTATGGTGCATATGTGGCAATATTTGGCAGACCTGACCTCAACCTGACTCTTAACAATCACTGATGTTTGTTCATGTGCTGGTCTTCATGGAGCACTATATCCCAGACTCTTTGACTCATTCTGTGATAGGGCAGTGCTGGTTCAGTTGTGTTCTTTACAAGCTGTCTATTTTGTTCTGTGTGGTGTGTTCTCTCCACCTAACATATTTTTGGTTTTAGAGAACAGTGATATTGGCACAAAAGAGTAGACACAAATGTTATTACTGTGTTCTTTATTCATTGCAGTTTAATATAGTCATAGTTGTAAAAAGAAGGTAGCATTCCCCAATCACCTGATTTCAAAATAAGGTGAGCTCACATTCCCAGGGAACTTTTGACCATTGCTCTTGCAGTGTAGAAATAAAATGCACCTTACAATTTTCATACCTAACAGGTGTTGGCAACAAAACCCTCAGTGTTTCTAAAATTGACAGGAAGCTTCATTTACAGGACATAAAAGTCAGCTTAATATACTTTACAGTTCTCTGAAAAAAAAAAAAAAGGTTAAATCAAAATTCTTTCAAATATGAGGAGTTCTGTTAATACGCCTGACCCAACTTGGGCACCAGTGTAACTGTTGCTTATGAAGTTGAGTGTTCTTGTTCAGTTCACCAGTTTGACACTTTCTTCTCTTCTCCCAGAACAATAACAACCTGGATCTCTGTTGCCACCTGCTGGCTCAAGAGAGTAATAGATACTTGTATGGAGACTTCCACCACAGTCCAGAGGAGGGACGCCTCAGTCAAAACCATATGCTGCATATTAGCTTGGGCTTCCCAGGTTCGGATGCAGGCAAGACAAATGGAGCGGCAGTGGGAGTAGGTCGATCCTTAGTGCACAGCACTAGTGACAGTCATATTGAGCCCCAGCGCCCAAGCTATCCAGAACCTCTCTCAGCCCCTGCAAACATGGCCCCGTCCCCAGGTTACAATCCTTTTTTCATGACTGATCAAAGTCGCTCAGCTAGCACTCCTACACCTCCACCAACCATGCCGGGTATGTCTCCAACCTACTCCCCTGGCTCGCGGTACACTATGAACCCAATAACTGTCACACTTTCACAAAGTATACCCAGTGTTCCACAGGCCCTGCAAGTTACTCCAGGTCCCTATGGTAGCAATAGCAACACCACACTATATATGCGCCCTTCGCCTTCCCAGAGCCCCCAGCCAGCACCCTGGCCCTCTTCTGGGACACCGGTGTATCCGCATCAGCAGTCCCCCTACAGTACTCCCACATATGGTTCACCTTATAGCTCCCCACAGCATCAAGTCCAGCCGCAGCCTCAGCACCAGCAATATGCCTTTCTCCCTATTAGTTCTCCAACACTTCCCAGCATGCCCTACCATCACCAGCAGCAACCCCAGCAGCAGCAGCCAGTTTACAGGCCCTATCACACAAAAAGCTCCCTCAAGAACCAAATTGAGATTACCTTTGAGGGACCGCGCCCTCGCAGCAGCTCCCCTGTACATAGTCCCCACCCTCAGGGAAGTATTTACATGGCCACCAGCCCATCGCCAAGCTCCCCCTCAAGGGGCACTAGTATGACTGGACCAGGGGCAGGTTCCTTCCATCCTGGAATGTACCTCCAGCACCAAGGTCCTGCAAGACCTCGACCTGCCTCCTCCCCACAGCCAGGGCAGTCACCATACACTTTCAAGATCAAAGTATCTCCAGGAGGACAGGCACAGAAACCTTCTAGCTCACCTCCTGTGGGAGAGTCTCTTCTCAACCTGGTAGACCACGGGGAGCGCAACGCTACACCTGCACCCATCCTGCCCATCTCTGCTTTGCCAGGAACTGTTGCCAGTCATTTTGAGCAACTACCACGACGTTCAAGCTCAGGCTCTGATGACTATGCCTATACACAAGGTAGGAAAAATGCTTCCTCCTATTCTGTGCGTGTGTGTGAGAGACTGTTTTCAGTGTTGTTCATGCCAAAAATAAGTAATCATCCATAGTTTTCACTGACCTCTTAACAATAAGAACAGTTGATAAATATTAAGATGTTGCCTGTGACAGACCTGTGGAGTGCAGCTAGTCCTATATGAAAAGGTTTCATATTCCTTTTTGCTTAGTCAGCCATGCAGATGAATCCTCATTTGTAATCACTCTGAGAATGTGACAGTTCTTAGAACTACATTCACAAGCACTTAATTGTGCACTGACATATAGTTGTTGGAGTCCTTTGGTTTTATTGAGGTTTAACAAAGTTGTTTGTACCATGAAGGCTGAATGACCTGTTGCATTATTCAGTCAACTCATCTTGTACTCGGAGACTTTCAGATTTCTTTCAATTACAAACAGTGGCGGTTAATCATATCTCAGTCAAGAACAGCAAAAATTGAGTAGCTTTATAAATTAGCTATTTAAGGACTTTTATGTCTGATTGTTTTAAAATGGACAGGTTCAAGGGGTGATTTAGATGTTTTGAGCCTGACCCACAAAAAGTAGGGCGTGGTTCTCCATCTTTTGCATTCTGAGAAACCAGAATTTCTCAAGAATGTATGAAGTTTTCACTCACTGGGTGCAGTGTTGAGAAAAAGTAAATCTGACTACTTGTAGTGCAAATTGCTTCTAATGATTTGTAGCGATTGTTGTCTTTTCACTGTTTTATGTTGCATTTATTGAAGTTGCTGTCACCCATCATTTTAGCATGTAATAACAGAGTACTGCTGAAATAAAAACACTTTTTAATACCATGTTGTTTTCTTTGTATATTCTGTATTTTTTTTTTTTAAATGATACAAATATGGGCTGCACTCTAAAAAATGTATTTGTCTCATTTTTTATAGACATTATCAACACCACAGTTTATCCACATTATAAATATCAGATTTTTAACTTTAGGTATTTTGCACAGTAATCTTGGCAGTAGCGTACCTCCATTGTAGCAGAATGTTTGGGGGGTTTTGGCAGGTGGGGTGGGATGTTTATTTGTTTTTGTTTTTCATCTGTTTTTTTGCTTCACACATCTTAAACTGCTGCTAAGTTACTTCTCTCAAGAATGTTCTACGTACTTTGTAAATATGCAGTGCATTTGTTTCTCCAGCACTTCTGCTTCACCAACAAGCCAGGATGGAGCGTTTGATGAAGGAGCTGCTGTTGGAGAAGCAGAAATTGGAGCAGCTAAAGGCTGATGTCAACAACATGGAATATGATGCCCTGCAGAGACGTTTTCGACGAGTCAACTCCACAAGTCTTATTCCCAGAGTAAGCACCAGTCACGCTTACATTCACATCATACTTACAGTATATTGATGACCTACTGGAGATGTTCCACCCCCTTGTTTAGTACTGATCCAATATGTGTAATTTATCATTGAGACAAATTATAACTCTGATGGCTTATTTATCCTGACCTGCAGCAGATGTGTTAGGAAAATTAGAGAAGTAATTTCATTCTTTCTAACATTAGCGGTCACTTGGGTAAAGGTTGATAGTTTACGAATAGTACAAGTCTGTCCAGATTGTAGGTAATTTCATTGTAATATGACAAAATGCATCATAGTGCATTTTGAGTGACAATGCTGAGGATGGTTTGGTCTTGCAGTTTTCCATAGAAAATGCTTGTTTTTACTCTGGGGAAAAAAAAATTTAAGGTGTGGTTGAGCTGGCTTTAGACTGTAAACAGATGTCTTTCATTCATCACAGAGCATGTGTCTAATTTATTAATATAGTTTTATACACCAATGATTCCTTAAATTAGTGTCTTATTTAATTGATTAAACTTGAACTAATTAGTAGAATACTCATTTATTTTTGTCAGCATTTTTACCCAGGGTGGTTCCAATACTTATCAGATACACCCTTGTTCACATTCTCTAAGTTGCACACAGTCTTGCTTGAAACCCACCCAGTACAATGACAGTGTGTTAATAGATGACCATTGAGTTACACCACTGAAGCTGTTGGGGATTCAGGGCCTTGCTTCTTTATTTTTGGCTCCATCTTGTCTTTAACAAGCCAAAGCCCACAGACTAAAGCAAAACTTACTTATGTCGGATGTAGCGTTTTTTTTTTGTTTTTTTTTCTCAGATGTTTTCCTTAAAGAATAATTGATGGATGGATGTGCTTTATTGCACCAAAACTGGGAAATTCTGAAAGGCACTTGGGAGCAGACATCAAAACGATTTAAAAAGCAGAACGTGTATGTATGTCTGTGATCAGCTAGTTGCCAGCTGTAGTCTTTGCAGACACTTTTAACAGTCTTAGGTGATCCTTGTTGTTGGACATCATTTTGATTTTTGAGTGGAACTGAGCAGGTCCTCTTTGGGAACATGTACTAATGCTTTGCATTGCTGCATCCAACACCTCCCAGAAATTCTTTGGGTCCTGAGTTGTGATTAACCAGACAGAATAGCAGCCCACCTTGTCTGTACAAAATGTAGTCATCTATCTGCTGCACCCAAGTGTTAGTGTGGGTTTCCCCTCGGAATAGTCTCGTAGTACCTGGTGACCTTAGCATTGAGGCTCCTCCCACCTGGGTGTATGGTTGAGCAGTGTCACAGCAGATGCTCTCTCATGGTACACATAATGTTCCTCCTCGTTTCATGACAAATTTGGGTTTTTATGAAACGCCAAACATCAATGTTTCTGCAGCTACTAAAGGTATTTTGGATAAAATGCAATTAATGGAGCTGCTGCTGCTTCTTCTTCTTGCCGTTCTATAGAATGTGGAAGTATTTGTTGTCTGTTGAATGGACAGGCACATTCACTGAATGATCAGACTTTCTTTGAAAGTTTATTATTGATATTATGTACTTGGAACTAGTTCATGTTAGAGTTCTGTGTAAAGATGCTGTTGAATTTATATTTACATATACTCAGATTGTTGAACTTGCAAAAGGTCACAGACAACCCTAGGCTGTGAAATTGTCTAAATGTCTTGGTGGGATTTTGGCTATTGAACTTCTTTATGCAGTGTCCACAGAAGAACAAAAACCCTTTAAATTAATCAAATCTGAGCAATGTGTAAATGACTATTGTATCTCATTTATGTTCCACATCTACATTAAGTGTACTTGAATGGGAGATGAATTCAGAGATTTATGGATCATTACTATATTGTAAGTCACCATACAAACTTAGAAATAACAGAAAATGTATTCCAAATACTTGTGGTCGTCTATTTTTCTCTAAGTGATGTATTCATTGCTGCAGCCTGAAGAAATGACCCGATTGCGAACTCTGAACAGAAAACTTCAGATTGATATCGACTGCACCCTGAAGGAGATAGATCTACTGCCATCTAGAGGTACACATACACACACACACACACACACACAACTGTACATTGCTGCACATAACCCTTTGAAGTGTGTCGGATTTACTTGAAGACATTGATCTTGGAAGAGCCAAGCCCAGGAGCTGAGAGAGTTTGATTCAAAGTGATGGATGAGGCTCAGTCACTCTGCATACAGATGCAGCATTTAAAGGCGACTGGCTGCTTGCAGCCAAAGCTCATTGGACCTAGTTACATAGTTAAACACAACTCACACTTGAAATATCCCTAAGGACATTAGGAAAAGTAATTATGTTGACCAGAAGTGTTGAAAGTGAAAACAAGCAGCTTGCTTAAAAATGTGACTATATGCTCAAAATTCTGCTCACTGTCACAAAAAAAAAAATGAGCTGAAGTTTTGATGGACAGGAACGACATTAAATTGCAGTTCCTTAATAGACTGCAAGCATGTCTCCTAGATGTAGATGCCACCCCTTGAGGTGGCCACATATGCTCCATTCTCATTTAGAGCAGTAGAAGAAAAAAGACGACATACAGACACGAGGCCAGCACAAAGCTCCTTTTTTGGGGCGCGGGGGGCGTTGTTGTAGTTCGTGTTCATGGAAATGTTTTCTAAAAAGTTATTTATTTTTATGTGTGTGTGTGGTGGACTTTTGTGCTACATGCTTGTTTTGCAAGCATCAACAAGTGTGCACTTCATCATAGAGCCACTTTGAAGCTGATAAAATGCTGTTTTGCATCCGTTGTTGCCAGCACCAGCAGGGCTGGGACCCCTATTTTATACATATAAAACTATGATTGTGAAGAAGTTCTTAATCTGGATTTGTACTGTGAAGGATGAGGTTTGAAAATTAATAATAGTCAAGATGAATCTCCTTGTTCTGAAAGTATTATTAAAGGGAACATATCATGAAAATCACTTTTTATCTACCTTAAATATGTTTTCACGTGTTTGACTTTTAAAATTAAATGTCTAGTGTTACTGTAAACATCATTTAGGATAAACACAGCTTGTTTTAGAGATGTGTGTAAAATACAATGTGTCACACACATTTGTTTCATAGTTTGAGATACCAGGTCGTTATTGTAAATAAGAATTTTTGTCTTAACTTACCCGGTTAAATGAATAAATACTAAATATGTTAAAATACACTTTGTACTGCTTTTTCCTCAATAAGCTTCCCTCTTGTGTGTTGACTCAGTTTTTGAGAAATGTCTACTCCAGATTTACCATTCAGCATGTTTGTATTAAAAAAAAAAAAAAAAATAACAATAATAATAATAATGTAAAAAAAAAAAATGGTTCAAGACACATTCTGTGATTTGGAAATGATCATGTCCATCATGTGTATCCCTTCTCTTATCTTGGGGAAAAAAAAATGTGAAAAAGAGTTTCAAACCCAGTTTGTGCAATTTATAGGATCTGAAATTGGAGGCACAGTGCACAACAGTGGGTAATTCCTTACTGGTTAATGAATGTTTGGTTTTTTGTTGTTGTTAAACCCCTTAAATAAAGGTGATGCTGCGAGCACATCTTGTTCATTTTCAGTTCCATTGTCAAAATACTTAGATACTGTAAAATTTCAAAATTCATACATTTACTGTATCACAGACACAATATTTTCCACAATAATCACAATATGACACAACACAAAATGGCTAAAGAGCTCCAGGCTGACTTGGAACAGTCTAGGGTGGTGGATCAGTCCATACCATATGTCACCCACTCAGCCAGTCCCTCCACAAATTTGCGATGCCAAGATTTCAACATTTAATTCAATATTCGGTTTCTAATAATCTTCCTATATATAGACATAAGAGATATATCCGTCTATCTATCTCTCCATATATGTACATATATATTGGATGAATTCTTGAATTAATTGTTGAAATCTTGGCATTGTAAATTCCTGGACAGTCTGATTAATCCAAGTAGGAGTCGGTGGGCGAATGCCAATGTGGAGTGAGTCTCTTATTGAAATAAACAGATAAAAATACAAGACTGTTTGCAGAAACTTTAATAGGTATGTCAGTCTTTTGGGGATAGTGTTTTATGCACAGATGAAACCAAACTAGAGCTCTTTGGGAATGCTGTGCATCGATGTGTTGAAGCTCATAAATAAACAAATAACCTAGCTACAACATGGTGGAGGTTCCATCATGCTGTGGGTTTGCTTTACTACCTCTGGAGGAATTGAATATATCAAACAAATTAAGTTAGAATATTACAGAGACATTTTAGAGAGAAATATGTTGTCTGTTGTCAGAACAGCATGCTTGATGTGAAAGTCAATGGCCTTTGGCAGGACAACAACCCAAAGCACATACACAACAGGACAAAAGCAAAGAGTAGAGCATTTTAAACTGGCCAGCAGTGAGACATGACCTATGTTGCATTTAAAAACCTTTGAGCTCACATCTGTGGCTCTGTAAAGGATTCCTGTAAAACTGTTTCATCACATGTGGTGGAAGAGTGGTAGAACCTAACAGCAAACTGAATGCAAGAACCTTCTAGGTCGCGCAAAGAAACATTTAGAGGCTATTATTGCGACACAAGCTCCTGCAACCAAATAATTGTCAACGGTCTTAATAATTGTTAAAATTTTATGTTTGGAATGTTTCACTATTATGATAGATTTTCTTTCCTTTGTTCATTAACAATGAACATTTTAGTAATTATTCTGATTATACAGATTTGGTCAGTTTGCATTTATGACTGAAGATACTCTGATTTATATCAGAATCGGAATCAGAATTGCCTTTATTGTCATTGTAATTTGCATTACAATGAGATTTGAGTGCAACTCCAAAAAGGTGCTTTCCGTGGTGTGAGTAATATAAATATAATATAATATAAAAGATAGTGAAATTTTAACGTTAAATTATTCAGAGTATATGTACAACTAATATAAACATAAGGTAAAAAATCAGATGTGGACCAAGTAAAATGTAAAACGAGAATTATATACAACTGTGGAATCATATTGCACAGGAAAATTGCACATGGTTTACAGATATTGCACAAGAAACTTGAAAGGTGCGGATTAGAGTGATTTGTTATTGTTCAGTGCAGTGATCGCTCTGGGGAGAAAGCTGTCCCTGAGTCTGTTTGTCCTAGTTTTGATTGACCTATACCGTCGGCCAGAGGGTAGTAGGTCAAACAGGTGGTCGCTGGGGTGGGATGTGTCTTTGCTGATGCTGGCAGCTCTGCTGAGGTAGCGAGAGCTGGCAGTGTCTTCCAGGCTGGGCAGAGAGCAACCAGTGATCCTGTTGGGTATTTTCCTCCTCCAACATTCTTAAAACCTTTGATAAGACAAACAGAGTCAAGAAACACCAGTGAGACAGAAAGTCAAATTAATCACGCGCGGAGTGCGGCCAGGCTGTACACCAAAGCTGCACTAAAGTCTGGCCTGTGCTCCCGCTCTTTTTATTAGAGATGCCCTCATTACATCATAAAACTTGTCCTAAGGGGGGGGGGGGGGGGACAACGCGAGACAAGTTTCTTCCCGTAACATACACACATACGTCAATAAGCGCAGCTGTAAGGACAAACAGTTTCTTTCTTTTACTCTTATCGTCGGAGGTCAGCACATCTCGTTCGTCTGTTGCAGTTATCAGCTGTTGTGCATCTGCCTGGAGTGTCCTGGTCTTCACACTAAGCATCACGTCACAACAGTCAAAAACAACCTTCAGGTCTATTACTCCAGTTCATGACTGACCCGTCATGCTTCACTCCCAGTCGTTAGCGGCTACAAAAACAAGTTGTATAATAATAAGTACATCCAGCTCTTCATTCCCAGTTCAGATTGACCCCAGCATGCTAAACAAGGTTGAATAACACATACATTCTCGGGGTTAGGTGCAAACAGCACAACACCGTTTTCATAAGAAAGAAGACGAAGGTACAAATGTTAACAGTGATAACATATATATATATATATATATATATATATATATATTATATATAAAATCCTTAACATTTCCCACCTGTTTATCACCTGTTAAACATATAGTAGGCATCACCCAGCTTAGTTAGTTAGTTTATTAACTTAGTTTATTCTGTCCACGTTTTATTAATTGAACACCACCAACAGATGGAAGATTCGAATCCAGCTGCTATTTGATCAACCAGTTTATACTCGTCAGGCACTCCTCTGGGGACTCCTATTGCGTCAATATATGTTGGATTTCCTACTCCTTTCCAATCTCTTTTTACTCTATGTCTGGCTATGCCTTTCTGCCAATCCTCAGGAATAAGAGAGGCTGCATATGTCGTAACGTCTTCAGGGGTCATGGGTAACAATAATGATATTAATGCACAATAACCTGACACATTTCGTGGCAGTCTGTCAAAGATTCTGTTATCACCACACCACCACCATACATCACTTCGGCTGACTGGTATAAATGAACCGTTTTTCTGTATTATTCGACTACACCACTTGTCTTATTACTTTTTCAGCTAAAGCTTCATAGGCTAAGAGTGTGTTAACTCATCACGTCAACAGTTCAAGCTTGAACTGGAGTTGTGAGCTTTTCAATACTTCCTCATTTTCAGCACAAGCAGCTGAATTAGTTGCTTTAACTGCAGCTTGCTATCTGTTTAAAGGTACGGCTGTAACAATTTATACAGACAGCCAGTACGCTTTTAGCACAGTGCATGTGTTTGCAAAACTGTGGGAAGAGCGTGGAATGGTGACATCATCTGGAAAGCCAGTGACTCATGCCACACTCCTAACTGCACTACTGAAGGCTGTGAAATTGCCTAAACAAATTGCTATATGCAAATGTGCGGCTCACACCAAGGGCTCTGACAGTATTTCAAAAGGAAATGATTTTGCTGACAGAGCAGCAAAAGAGGCAGCAGCAGCTTCTTCTATTTTTGTTGTACAGGAAACCACTCCAGATTTGCATTTAGGTCATACACTGCTTGCTGACATGCAACAGCAGGCAACTGAAAGAAAAACAGATGTGGATAAATAAAGGAGCTACGTATGCAAATGATTTGTACGTATGCCCACAAAAGAAACCCATATTGCCAAAAAATATGTTTAAATGGGCAGCTATTATGAGCCATGGCGTGACGCATGTCTCATCAGGGGGTATGATATCGCAATTGCAATCTATTTTTTGTCTTTATGGGTTCGATGCATATGCAAAACAGCATTGTAGAGCATGCATGACATGTGCAAAACACAATTCACAAGGCAATTTGAGACCCCAAAGAGGCAAATTTCCAACACCACAATATCCCTTTCAAGTGATTCACATGGATTATATACAGCTGAGTAAACATGAAGGGAAGGAATTTTGTTTAGTCGTAATTGATGCCTTCTCAAAATGGGTAGAATTGTTCCCTACAAAACATGCAGATGCACTTACAGTGGCTAAGGCATTGTGCAAAGACATCATTCCACGATTTGGAATACCAGAAACAGTTTATTCAGATAATGGAGCGCATTTTGTTAATACAACAGTGCAATACGTAGGAGAAGCGCTACAGGTCAATCTCAAAAATCATTGTGCTTATCAACCACACAGTGCCGGATTAGTGGAAAGGACAAAGGGCACAATAAAAATAAGATTAAGGAAATGTATAGAAGAGACAAAACGAACCTGGATTGAATGTTGGACCTAGTAAAATTGTATATGAGAATACACCAACACCATCAGGGTTAACACCATTTGAGATACTTTATGGACGACCATATCGTCTACCAATTTGACATGGATACTAAAACAGCAGATGAGGAACAAACATTAGCAAATTTTATGAAAAAGACATTAACACAGAAAGAGATAACTTAAACACATTTACTGCAGAATAATTAGGTGAGGTGGTTAACGACACTGTATCCTAGCAATCATGACTGAACTACAGCAGACCCCGGAGCGGCGTGCTCAGCGCCGCCGCTGCCGGACTGTTGGTAGGGCAGCCGGTTGCGTTGTGATCTTAGTGTGTTTCGTGCTCCTCGGATTCCTGGCCTGGTGGTTGACCCAAGAATTGCAGCTCACTGTGGACCGAGCCAGAGAACAACGCAAGCAACGTCAGAAGAGGTTTATTCATAATGTGAACGAGACAGATGGACACCCTCATATATACCATACTAATATGTGGTACAGATATGTTCATTTATTGGCTATGGAATTACGTTACTAATTGTTATGTTTGTTTGCAAATACCTATATCCTCAACACACCCAGCTCTGACGGCTAAACCGTACCCTGCTAGGGTGACAGAATGTCTTATCATACGGATGCATAATCAAACTGTATTTCGGGGGCAGTTCTAACACCACTTGCCTCAGTGCAACCACTTATATGATAGGGATTTCAACAGAGGACGTACAAGCGTGCCCAAGTGCTGCTCCATTGACTAGACTGAAGGGAAACGCAAAAATATCATCACGTTAAATTGTCATCACAACGGCCATTCCCAAATTGCTTTTACGGGACAGGGAATAAAACTGTAGGTAAAATTAAGAAACGTCTGTGTACCCAAACGTATGTTTTATCAAATAATTTAAGCCTAGCCAAAACATATGTGGATGGTACTTATCTTCATCACATTGGACGGGGATGTAATTATACAGGCTCCTGTCCATGGGGAACGGATGAATCATGTGCTTGTTAGTAAGTTTTTGCTACCACCTGTAAATGGTACTCCGGTGTATGATGACATCTATTGGCTTTGTGGTTCCAGACTGTACATGAGTCTCCCACCAAATTGGGGTGGTGTGTGTGCACCTACCCAGGTGACTGACCATACATATGTGGTAGGACCTCCACAGAGAAGAATGGCAGCACCAGACGGAGGAGATTGATATACCCAGATGTGTTACCACATGATCACATGTGGGGCTCGGATGTACTAAAGGACCAAAAAATTGTGGTCTGTAGGAGATAAAATAGCACATTCATTGTTCCCCTGGATAGGAGTGGGAAAAAATTCATTAATGATTGAAACTCTGAATTATCGATTGGGTCTGTTCATGAATGTAACTAAAAAAATAGTAGCAGCTCAAAACACTGAAATAGATGCTTTACGTACCATGGTGATGCAAAATCACATGGTTTTAGACTTGCTTACTGGTTCACAGGGAGGAATTTGTGTTCTGCTGAACACAACATGCTGTACTTTCATCCCAGACTCCATTCATTCAGTGGATATGCAGGACGCATTGGAAGAGCTGAATAAACTTCGTGATGCAATGCATAAAGACACCCTAGCCGTGAACCGGTGGAATCCCTGGTCCTGGTTGACTTCAGGACCATGTTGGCAGTTACTATTGAAAATGGTGACACCAGTGATTATAGTCCTAATTCTGATTGGACTTTGCATGTGTTGTGTGATCCCTTATATCAAAACAATGGTTGGCAAAATGGTGTCAAATACATTTGTACAGTGTAATCTGGCCTTCCAACAAACTATGCCAAAATATCAAGCATTGAAACAGTCAGACCTTAGTGGAGAAAACTATAATGACTGTACTGAGAATTATGATGAATTATCACATCTTCTTCTGCCTTACCTACAGCTTTCTTTTCCCTGCTTTCTCTAATCGTCGCTTCTCTGCTCCCTTCTGTCTGTTCTCTGCTTCCTCCTCCCAAAATGCCACTAAATCTGCCCCTACTTTCTGCATCTTTTCTCATCACCTTTATGTTGCTGTTCTAACTCCTTCTTTAGCTTCTGTATACTGATCAGGTTCAGTCGTCCGTCAAAGTCATGTTTATTTATCCAGGTCTCCAATTTCTTTGTTGCTTTTGGATTTTTTTTTGCTTCCATAAATTTCCAGTCGTCAGTTGATAAATTTTCCTTATTTTTAGACATCTTACCCCCCATTTTTATTATCCCTTGTTATAATTTGGACTTCAGACGGGGGGCACACCTAGGGGTGTTCTAAATCTGAAGTTTTCACACTTTCTTTGGACGTGACAATTAATTTGCCGTCGTGTGGTTGATTCCTTTCACCTCCCCGTAGGAAGCGGAATCACTTGCCTCTGCTTCCACACGCACGGTTGTCACTAACGTTGTCCAAAGTATTACACTTTCACACAGTTATTTACACTTACACAAAACACTATTTACACATAGAAACACTTTTAATAATCGTACGCGTATTCTTATGCCAGGGGAGCTCGCCCTCCCGTGAAATTTAACTAATGTCCTGCATTAGGGGACTCCGCCGTCCTGCCAAATTTAACTGCTTTTTTACAGTGCACGTATTTCTACCCGGATTTCCTTTACGTATTAAAACAGAGGAGTCCGTATCCTCCTTCCGGAATTTAACTACGTGCGTCCCTCGCAACCGTAGAGGAGTCCGCCCTCCTTACAGAGTTTAACTGTGTTTCATTAACAGACGATTCTGTACATCGCTTACGGAGTTTAACTGTTTTATGTGATCACTTTTATCCCCTACCGTTACGCGTATATAAACAGAGGAGTCCGCACCCTCCTTACAGAGTTTAACTGCTTTGCATTAACAGACGATTCTGTATCATCGCTTGCGGAATTTAACTGTTTATGTGATCTGATCACCACTCACTCAGTACTGTTACAAAGAAATTTTACTCACTGACTCGACTTCCTGTCTGTCTTCTTCGGGAAAATCTCGTCAACCAGACGATGCCAACGGTGGTCGACAATTGCAGACACGATCAATCGATCGGACCTTGGCCAAGGATTTACGTCTGGACTTGACGACCTCCGCTGGACACCTCCGGTATTGTTGAGATCCCGGACGAGCCCCCAGTCAATGTTGGGTATTTTCTCCTCCAAACATTCTTAAAACCTTTGATAAGACAAACAGAGTCAAGAAACACCAGTGAGACAGAAAGTCAAATTAATCACGCGCGGAGTGCGGCCAGGCTGTACACCAAAGCTACACTAAAGTCTGGCCTGTGCTCCCGCTTTTTATTAGAGATGCCCTCATTACATCATAAAACTTGTCCTAAGGGGGGGGGGGGACAACGCGAGACAAGTTTCTTCCCGTAACATAAACACATACGTCAATAATCGCAGCTGTAAGGACAAACAGTTTCTTTCTTTTACTCTTATCGTCGGAGGTCAGCACATCTTGTTCGTCTGTTGCAGTTATCAGCTGTTGTGCATCTGCCTGGAGTGTCCTGGTCTTCACACTAAGCATCACGTCACAACAGTCAAAAACAACCTTCAGGTCTATTACTCCCAGTTCATGACTGACCCCGTCATGCTTCACTCCCAGTCGTTAGCGGCTACAAAAACAAGTTGTATAATAATAAGTACATCCAGCTCTTCATTCCCAGTTCAGATTGACCCCAGCATGCTAAAACAAGGTTGAATAACACATACATTCTCGGGGTTAGGTGCAAACAGCACAACACCGTTTTCATAAGAAAGAAGACGAAGGTACAAATGTTTAACAGTGATAACATATATATATATATATATATATATATATATATAAAATCCTTAACAATCCCCTGGGCCATTTTGATCACCCTCTGCAGCGCTCTCCTGTCTGCTGATGAGCACCCCCCGTACCACGCTGTAATGCAGTACGTCAGGATGCTCTCAATGGTGGCTCTGTAGAACAACAACAGCAGCTTCTCCTCCAGATTGTTCCTCCTGAGCACCCCCAGGAAATGGAGTCACTGCTGGGCTTTCTTCACCACCACTGTGGTGTTGGCAGTCCAGGAGAGGCATGTCAGAGAGCTGCACTCCCAGGAACCTGATGGAGCTGACCCTTTCCACACAGCCCCCTTGGATGTAGAGCGGGGCTGGGTCAGCCCTGTTCTTCCTCAAGTCCAGGATTATTTCTTTTGTTTTTGTGGTGTTCAGTGGCAGTTTGTTAGCTAAACACCACGCTGTCAGTCGACTGACCTTGTATCTGTAGTCAGTCTCATCCCCTTCTGAGATGAGCCCAATCACGGTGGTATCATCCGCAACTTTATGATGGTGTTTGTGGGATGGTTCGGAGAGCAGTCGTGTGTGTAAAGGGTGAACAGGAGGGGGCTCAGTACACAGCCTTGAGGGGAACCGGTGCTGAATGTGATGGTGGGGGCCAAGTTTCACGGACTGTGGGCGGTTTGTGAGGTAGTCCTTGATCTACTGGCAAATGGGGGTGGAGATGCCCAGATGTGTTAGTTTCTGAGCCAGGATCTCGGGGATGATGTGGTTGAAGGCTGAGCTGAAGTCCAGGAAGAGCAGCCTCACATAGCTCCCCTGGTGCTCCAGGTGGCTCAGCGCAGTGTGGAGAGCTGTGGTGATGGCGTCCTCTGTGGAGCGGTTTGCCCTGTAGGCAAACTAGTGGGGGTCCAGAGTGGGAGGCAGACAGGCTCTGATGTGCTGAGAGACCAGTCTTTCAAAGCACTTCATGACCACAAGTGTAAGTGCAACAGGATTATTTATGCTGACTTCTTTGGGAATGTGTGTAAAAATCAAGTGGTGCTAATAACATTGCCCAGGACTGTGTCTGATTTCTGTTTTCTTTCACAGGGAAGTTTGACCCAAAAACATTAAGCAACTTTTATGCTAACATTCAGCCCGGTCCAGTTGTGCCACCTAAGCTGGGTAAAAAAGGTGAGAAATGTTGTCTACTGCAGTTTTCAGAACACAAAAGTGCATCTTGAAACTTCAGAGAACTTAATAGTCAAAACACAAGTTTGGGTTTCCATGCACAAAGTTAGGCAAACTCTGGTTTAACACTCAGATCTTCTTGTTTTGTGTGTGCCCCCCCATGGAACATTTCCTTTGACAATCGAGACCCCTGATTTGACAGACTTTAGTTCACGGGAGCCTGTGCAAATCTGTTGGCATGGAAACTAGATGTGAAATGTTGCTATTGAGTGCATACTCATGTCTGTCAGCGTTTATGCCTGAAGGTTTGATTATTGAATGCATGCCTCATGCCTGTTCCTCAAGTAGCAGCCACGGCTTATTCTGCCACTGAGATGACGACAGTCACGTTATTTCAATCTTCCCTTTGTCACATTGATTAGGGTGCCTCACTTTTTTTTTTTTTTTTTTTTTTTTCCTCTGATCAATTTAGAAGAGGAGCAGGACTCCAAACCAGTTGTGGTACCCCAGAGGGATGAAGACTTTGAAGGTGCCCAGTGGAACTGTGAAAGCTGCACCTTCCTCAACCACCCTGCACTCAATCGCTGTGAACAGTGCGAGATGCCGCGCTACACCTGAACTTCGCATTGCATTCTACTTCCCGGCCCAGCACCGTTAATCCTTGGATAGTAAAATACCCAGTTCTTCAGACTCTGCAGCTCAGAACAAAGTTTTGCCCATGTCGAGGTTTACTCCTTGTTAATCACTATGTAAGTCTCTCCAGCCTGCTGAGGAAGAGCCACTACCCCTCTCTGCCCACCTGTCCTGGTCTCCTCTCCTCAACTACCCCTGTGCACTTTGATCTTTCTTTTTCTACTCATGGATGATGATGATGATGTCTTTTCCAGGATGGCTGGAAATCCTCTCATGGTGAAGGTGTTAGGACTGATGTGCTGCCAGTCTAGCAGCAGAAATGTAAAAGCGATTTAAGGATTAAGAAATGGAGCTATGATTTACCTGGTGAACATTCCGTGGAAAACAATCGACTGCCTTGTTTCCATATATGCACCCATTCCTGAACTGAAAATTGAGGCACTTCAACATTAAAACAGGAATTTCAACTCCCTCTGGTAGTGGATCAATGAAACCATTGGTATACAAGGTCTGAACAATGCAAAATGTAGACTGTACACTGTATCTGGCTCTGTATGGGAGCTCGTTTCACTGAATGAATGCTACAAAGACTTGCATATCAGTATAATTCTGATACTTTTATGCATATTGTGTATTGCCTGTACTGTGTTTGGAAGATGTTGAGTTCCTGTGCAAATGCCTCAACTTGCTGTACTTATAAAATAAAGGAGCTGATTCTATGTGATTTGACCATGTAGAGCTGGTATGTTTTTAAAGGGTCATACATCAAATAACTCAAAACGTGGTGTCTTGTAGTACATTTATTATTTGTCACACCAGTAAAAATCAGAAATGGGAGTAAACGGAAGCAACATGCACACACACTCACTTTGATTAATGTTGCAACAGTAAGTATCTGACTTTGATGTGAGGTTTAGACAGTCATTACTGAAAAGTTCAGTGCACATCCTGGCTGCCGACTTCATGACCCCAGTTGTCCTCCCTTCCGTTTTGAAACATTCCAGCTTCAGTTTGATCGTGTACATGCCCTTTCACATAATTTTTGTGAATTGGGTTCACAGCAGATTGTTAAAGCCAGATTTTGTTTTTCCAGTAACTGATACTTTGCAGTAAGCCATTACCCATTTGGAATGTTTAGTTTTCTTAATTATATACATGATTCAAACATTCACAATATGATGCTTATACAAAACTATTCACCTCTTTACACTTTTCTATGTATTTATGACAACAGTTTAATAAAAAAAAAAATCACATTTCAGTGTGATTCAGATGATCACGTTATGGTAAATGTGATTTTAAATATTTCACATTTTAACCTTTATCCTAAATTTCAGATGTTAACAGTGAGATTATCACAGTGTAACATGATAAATGTTCAAATGTGATTTAGACAGATGACTACTTTTTTTTCTGTACAAAACGAACAACTTTGTACAATAATTATAAAAAATCTCATTTAATAAAAGATAAATACAAAGCTAAATAATGGATTACATGTATTCACCCCATGCAAAATAACGTAATGGATCACTTTTCCAGCCAGTTGGTTTTAGAAGTAGCAGTTACTGTAATTAAGATCAGCTGTGTTTTGTTTGTATCTGGATCATCCACTGTGTAATGACTCGAACACAACACGTAAATGTAAAAATGAGTGAAAAAGCCCAAAACGACTGGATACAAGAAGATTTGAGTTACTGAATATCACTTAAATCAATCTGTAATTCTGTCTGGAGGTGCCTGTCCTCAAAAACTGAATGATGATGCATGAAGGAAATAACTCAGACTGAGTTGGTGAAGTTACATACAGTAGTGTTCAGAATAATAGTGCTATGTGACTAAAAAGATTAATCCAGGTTTTGAGTATATTTCTTATTGTTACATGGGAAACAAGGTACCAGTAGATTCTCACAAATCCAACAAGACCAAGCATTCATGATATGCACACTCTTAAGGCTATGAAATTGGGCTGTTAGTAAAAAAAAAAAAAAAAAGTAGAAAAGAGGGTGTTCACAATAACAGTAGTGTGGCATTCAGTCAGTGTTTGTCAATTTTGTGGAACAAACAGGTGTGAATCAGGTGTCCCCTATGTAAGGATGAAGTCAGCACCTGTTGAACATGCTTTTCTCTTTGAAAGCCTGAGGAAAATGGGACGTTCAAGACATTGTTCAGAAGAACAGCGTAGTTTGATTCAAAAGTTGATTGGAGAGGGGGAAAATTATACAGAGGTGCAAAAAATTATAGGCTGTTCATCTACAGTGATCTCCAATGCTTTAAAATGGACAAAAAAAAAACCTGAGACACGTGGAAGAAAATGGAAAACAACCATCAAAATGGATAGAAGAATAACCAGAATGGCAAAGGCTCACTCATTGATCAGCTCCAGGATGATCAAAGAGTCTGGAGTTACCTGTAAGTGCTGTGACAGTTAGAAGATGTCTGTGTGAAGCTAATTTATTTGCAAGAATCCCCCGCAAAGTCCCTCTGTTAAATAAAAGACGTGCAGAAGAGGTTACAATTTGCCAAAGAACACATCAACTGGCCTAAAGAGAAATGGAGGAATATTTTGTGGACTGAGAGTAAAATTGTTCTTTTTGGGTCCAAGGGCCGCAGACAGTTTGTGAGACGACCCCCAAACTCTGAATTGAAGCCACAGTTCACAGTGAAGACAGTGAAGCATGGTGGTGCAAGCATCATGATATGGGCATGTTTCTCCTACTATGGTGTTGGGCCTATATATCGCATACCAGGTATCATGGATCAGTTTGGATATGTCAAAATACTTGAAGAGGTCATGTTGTCTTATGCTGAAGAGGACATGCCCTTGAAATGGGTGTTTCAACAAGACAATGACCCCAAGCACACTAGTAAATGAGCAAAATCTTGGTTCCAAACCAACAAAATTAATGCCTTGCAGATGTGACGAAATCATGAAAAACTGTGGTTATACAACTAAATACTAGTTTAGTGATTCACAGGATTGATAAAAAGCAGTTTAAACATAATACTTTTGAGTTTGTAGCATCACCAACAGATGCTACTATTATTGTGAACACCCCCTTTTCTACTTTTTTTTTTTTACTAATAGCCCAATTTCATAGCCTTAAGAGTGTGCATATCATGAATGCTTGGTCTTGTTGGATTTGTGAGAATCTACTGAATCTACTGGTACCTTGTTTCCCATGTAACAATAAGAAATATACTCAAAACCTGGATTAATCTTTTTAGTCACATAGCACTACTATTATTCTGAACACTACTGTACAATAACTTTCCTGTTGATTCACCACTCAGAACTACATTGAACTTTAACCACTTTTTAAATATTATAATGAATTGTGTTTTCACTGAGCATAATTTTTAGAATTACTGCTAAAAGAAGCCTTATTGCTTCACTATAACAGTCACCTGCCACCTTCCATCCTGCTTTTGTGTAATGAGTAATACTTCATTAGTACTGCACAGACTTGCGTGTAATACAGTTTCTTTAAAAAGCAGGTGTGACTGGGGTCATGCTTCTGGTTTTACCACTGTACACATGTGACAGGCTGTGCTAATCATTAATCTCATTTTCAGTATCTTCAAATAGGACAGAAAAATCCAGTCCAATGGAGCTTCACATGTGGCTTCACTCATTTCGACTGCCTGGACAAAGAAGACGACGGGACGATTCAGACATTGTGTGTCATGAGATGCAGCGTGCCACATTTCCTTCATCAGTGATTCAAAGCCGGGAAGTCCGTAAATAGGATATTTTCTCCCTGGATCTCGGTTCTTTGATCAGTCTGCATGTATGTCATTCTTTTGCTTGACTCATATGATTGGTTAATTACTTCTCCAAGTTGTTACTTCTCCTGGTATGGGATCAGCAAATCCATCTGTTCCAGAGTTTCTGCCAAAAACAAACCAACCCCAAGACCTACTGGAGATCCAAATAATGAAAGGCAGACTCATCAGAGAAGTGACAATTATCAGAGATTAAACTCTGGTTTTGGAAGTCTCTGTTCCATCCTGAATTAATGCCAAACCCCAATCCCACTAGAGCTCTGCGCTTCAGTCCAAAATGTCTTTGAGATGGTAAATTCACAGTATCAAATGTTTCAGGTCCTAATACCAACATTTTTGTTTAATCTATATTTTTACTGTTGGTTTGTTGTGATTAAAGTTGGTGCTTTCAGTTGAGTGAAATAGAAGCTCCTACAACTTGGGGGATGTGGAAAACCAAAGTTTGATTGATTTGTCCTCTTGTCTCACATGCTTTAGTAGTAGTCCTCATAGTTCTTGGGGTTCAGACAGTAGAGGAGGGCTCCTCCAAAGGAGAAGATGGTAGATCCCCAGGCCAGGCCGTAGCCCCAGTTGAACTCATGGTAAACCTTCATGCTGGCCGTCTCGATGAACTTGATGGGGAACAACACCAAGCTGCAGACCTGAAGAACCACTGCAATAAAGGTGTCAACATGACAATATTGTAAATGCAGACAGATTCAGGAGTTACATGACGCGTAAAGGTCACACTGGATGGCACAAATCTGAGTACCAGTACTTTGCTGCATTGACTGTTTACAGGACAACTCAAATTTTCTGCCAAATTCCACCAAACCGAGCAGAAAGGTTTGTAAGAGAAAAAATTAAACTTTTGATGATCCTCAATCTGCTTGGCTACATCCCTGCTCCATCACACCACATTTCTCGTCAATAGTTTTACATCCTCATTGAAGACAACTTTGGATGCTGTAGCTCCTCTGAAAAAGAGAGCTTTAAATCAGAAGTGCCTGACTCTGTGGTATAACTCACAAACTCACAGCTTAAAGCAGATAACCAGTAAGTTGGAGAGGAAATGGCGTCTCACTAATTTAGAAGATCTTCACTTAGCCTGGAAAAAGAGTCTGTTGCTCTATTAAAAAAAAGCCCTCCGTAAAGCTAGGACATCTTACTACTCATCACTAATTGAAGAAAATAATAACAACCCCAGGTTTCTTTTCAGCACTGTAGCCAGGCTGACAAAGAGTCAGAGCTCTATTGAACCGAGTATTCCTTTAACTAGTAATGACTTCATGACTTTCCTTGCTAATAAAATTTTAACTATTACAGAAAAAATTACTCATAACCATCCCAAAGACGTATCATTATCTTTGGCTGCTTTCAGTGATGCCGGTATTTGGTTAGACTCTTTCTCTCCGATTGTTCTGTCTGAGTTATTTTCATTAGTTACTTCATCCAAACCATCAACATGTCTATTAGACCCCATTCCTACCAGGCTGCTCAAGGAAGCCCTACCATTATTTAATGCTTCGATCTTAAATATGATCAATCTATCTTTATTAGTTGGCTATGTACCACAGGCTTTTAAGGTGGCAGTAATTAAACCATTACTTAAAAAGCCATCACTTGACCCAGCTATCTTAGCTAATTATAGGCCAATCTCCAACCTTCCTTTTCTCTCAAAAATTCTTGAAAGGGTAGTTGTAAAACAGCTAACTGATCATCTGCAGAGGAATGGTCTATTTGAAGAGTTTCAGTCAGGTTTTAGAATTCATCATAGTACAGAAACAGCATTAGTGAAGGTTACAAATGATCTTCTTATGGCCTCAGACAGTGGACTCATCTCTGTGCTTGTTCTGTTAGACCTCAGTGCTGCTTTTGATACTGTTGACCATAAAATTTTATTACAGAGATTAGAGCATGCCATAGGTATTAAAGGCACTGCTCTGCCGTGGTTTGATTCATATTTATCTAATAGATTACAATTTGTTCATGTAAATGGGGAATCTTCTTCACAGACTAAGGTTAATTATGGAGTTCCACAAGGTTCTGTGCTAGGACCAATTTTATTCACTTTATACATGCTTCCCTTAGGCAGTATTATTAGACGGCATTGCTTAAATTTTCATTGTTACACAGATGATACCCAGCTTTATCTATCCATGAAGCCAGAGGACACACACCAATTAGCTAAACTGCAGGATTGTCTTACAGACATAAAGACATGGATGACCTCTAATTTCCTGCTTTTAAACTCAGATAAAACTGAAGTTATTGTACTTGGCCCCACAAATCTTAGAAACATGGTGTCTAACCAGATCCTTACTCTGGATGGCATTACCCTGACCTCTAGTAATACTGGGAGAAATCTTGGAGTCATTTTTGATCAGGATATGTCATTCAATGCGCATATTAAACAAATATGTAGGACTGCTTTTTTGCATTTACGCAATCTCTCTAAAATTAGAAAGGTCTTGTCTCAGAGTGATGCTGAAAAACTAATTCATGCATTTATTTCCTCTAGGCTGGACTATTGTAATTCATTATTATCAGGTTGTCCTAAAAGTTCCCTGAAAAGCCTTCAGTTAATTCAAAATGCTGCAGTTAGAGTACTGACAGGGACTAGAAGGAGAGAGCATATTTCACCCATATTGGCCTCTCTTCATTGGCTTCCTGTTAATTCTAGAATAGAATTTAAAATTCTTCTTCTTACTTATAAGGTTTTGAATAATCAGGTCCCATCTTATCTTAGGGACCTCATAGTACCATATCACCCCAATAGAGCGCTTCGCTCTCAGACTGCAGGCTTACTTGTAGTTCCTAGGGTTTGTAAGAGTAGAATGGGAGGCAGAGCCTTCAGCTTTCAGGCTCCTCTCCTGTGGAACCAGCTCCCAATTCAGATCAGGGAGACAGACACCCTCTCTACTTTTAAGATTAGGCTTAAAACTTTCCTTTTTGCTAAAGCTTATAGTTAGGGCTGGATCAGGTGACCCTGAACCATCCCTTAGTTATGCTGCTATAGACATAGACTGCTAGGGGGTTCCCATGATGCACTGAGTGTTTCTTTCTCCTTTTGACCTGTATGCACCACTCTGCATTTAATCATTAGTGATCGATCTCTGCTCCCCTCCACAGCATGTCTTTTTCCTGGTTCTCTCCCTCAGCCCCAACCAGTCCCAGCAGAAGACTGCCCCTCCCTGAGCCTGGTTCTGCTGGAGGTTTCTTCCTGTTAAAAGGGAGTTTTTCCTTCCCACTGTCGCCAAGTGCTTGCTCACAGGGGGTCGTTTTGACCGTTGGGGTTTTTTACGTAATTATTGTATGGCCTTGCCTTACAATATAAAGCGCCTTGGGGCAACTGTTTGTTGTAATTTGGCGCTATATAAATAAAATTGATTGATTGAATTGATTGACTGACATTTTTACATCTATTTCAGTTTAGTGTTACAGCATATTGCTAATGTGTTAGATAGTTCAAAAACCGTCTTGAGTTACATGGTTGCTGTTTCATGTTATGCATCCCCAACATCCCACAATTCCATGGCTGCATGTAGAAATTCTCTTGTTAAAGCAAATTTTTTACTTCATTTTAAGGCACTTTCAGATTATCCCAACAGTCACTGAGAGACGGTCTATTGCAGGACCAACACACAGAGATAGACAAACTCATTCAGACTCTCACCTGCCCAGTTTGCACAAGATGTAATTACAACATTGATTTTTGGTTGAAAACTGGGTGATATCCATTTGAATGTCTTTCACTCACTTTTAAATCAGTAAAAATGTGGCTATATTATCAGTGTCACAAAACACAAATGTCTTTCATCAAATGGGTGATTCCTTTAGATGAAGCTTTAAATAGACGTGATACATATTGTTGTGGTGAAATTTCTCCAAATTCATTTTCACTGGTTGGTGAAATCTGGTTTACAAAAGGTGTCTTTTCAAAGCATTTAATGATTGGCATAAAACTGCATAAAAACAGAGCTGTGTTGGGTGCACGCTGTCAAAAAGAAGCCTCCAGAACTCTATAATATGAACATGTTTAGGGATTATTTTGAAATAACAATTTGGGTTTATTATTATAATACACAAGCACTTAGAGTTTTTCTGGAGTTCATGTTTTTGCTCTGGCTGTAGGATCGTAGTTTAGAACACTGTAACAAAGAGACTTGTAAGCTGAAGAAATGTGAGACTTTATGATGACATTCAGTACTTGGTCAGTACTTTACTTGTGGTATTATGCTTGAAGCAGACGGTTCAACACCACATCGATCTTTCAAAGCATAAGTGTCGCTGCAAGATTTTTTTTTTGTTGTTGTCGCAAGATGTTTCAATGCCTCGCTTCACCCTGTGAAAAATCCTGTGACTCCCCAAATAAAGCTTCATTACATCACAGACGAATCGGTGACGTGTCACTGGTTTGAATTCAGGGTGGGAGTTATCAACCTCTGGTGGTGCCTATAAATGGACACAATCCATCTATACTTCATTGGTTTTTTGAGAGGAGGAGAGTTTTGGCGTGCGTTGTTACTATAGTTTAATCAACTGGCAACCAGACAGAGAGAGATTTAAGTCAGATTAGCATTAGATTAGATAAACTATCATACATTTATACACTCGCATTGGTACATAGACATTCAGACACTATGCATACTGATTTACACACTTACACATAAGTACACATACAGAGAGATATTAATAGGGTAGTTAGCAGATACAGTAAGTGTAAAGTGAGAGAACATTAGAAAGTGTTTGTATGGATAGTCTGTGTAGTGAATGTGAAGAAAGGTGACACTTCCATTAATATATATTTCCATATATTATTATTAAAATACCGGTATTACATTTAAATTTTGGCACACCAACTTTACAACAAATTGGGGAATTTTATCCAAGTCCAACATGTAAACAAAAATGCACATGCTTTGAATTCTAAAAATATCATGTTAGCCAACGACAACTTTGGCCTTCAACATCAGTTCCTTTTGTAAAAACAATGTGGCTGTGAGTAAGAGCCTTTCGGGTGTTTTCATGCTCGGAGCTATCACTCCCCTGTGCAAAAACTAAAGATCTCTCAACAAAACAAACCAGAAATGAGCACTGTTGGTTTTATTTTATACCGGTCACGTTGTGAATGAGGTTTTAGATGTGCTAAGCTAAAGATAGCTTGCTAATGCTGACTGAGCGTAAATTATTAATCAAAAATACCCCCAAACTATTTTCAACCTCTATTTATAAAGGTTGAATAAATGTCCGCACTGTAATTTCTCCCAATTCTTTATGTAATTTACTGCCCCTTACAAAGAACCACATCGATATATTCCTCATTTTGAATTTATTGAAGGTCACGTTGAAAATCAGGCCTGGGTCTTTACAGTCACACTCCATCTTGTAAAAGACCAAGAAAATGCCTCACATGGCACTTTAATACAATGTGGGCGTTACCGTGGGTGTGGTTTAGTCTATATGTTACTGGCTCTCACAGACAGGGGGAGCCCTCCCTTTATCGAAAACTTACGCATGCATAATTGAAGTGACACTTAACTCTTGTTGAAACTTGAAACCAGGTTCCAGACACTTTTAAACAGATAAGAAAAACAAACACTTGATAACGAACATAAAATAAGGAATTAACACAGATACTGTATGATCTAACAGCATTTAGACTGGTTTTCAGGGGTGGTGGTCAAGTGGTTAATACGCTTGGTTTCAGTGCAGAAGGCCCCGGGTTAAAATTCCACCCCTGCCACATTTCTCTATGTAATGTGGAGTTGCGTCAGGAAGGGCATCCGGCGTAAAACCTGTGCCAATTCAACATGCAGATCCACCTTGGATTTGCTGTGGCGACCCCGGGTGCAAACAAGGGAGCAGCCAAAGGGACTTACTATTTAGACCAGTTTTCAATGGAGTTTTCATTGCTAGCTTTTAAATGATAAATGTCTACGTGCATTGCTAGCTAGGCTTCAAAATTATGATTTGCTATAATTTACTCATTGTACAGGTTGAAAAATATCACTACAGTATTCAAAATCGTGGTTAAAATGGTTTAAACCCAAATGTTGACTACATGTCTACAAATTGACGTTGAAAAAACTTTCACTTTTGAAACCTTTTCTGAATGTCTTTTTAATGAAAAAATGCTCACTGGGTATGTTTAATTTAGAGTCACCAATTCACCTACCCTGCATGTCTTTGGAAATGGGAGGAAGCTGAAGCACCCAGAGGTAACACACAATTGTGGGGAGAACATGCAAACTTCACACAGAAAGGACCAGGTGGGAAGTGAACCCAGGACCTTCTCACTGAGGCAACAGTGCAAACCACTAAGCCATCCCTGTTCTCAGACCATGGACCAAAATGTTATAGCGTAGCACTTTTTCCACACTTCACTTTGATTTCACACAGAAGATCTAAATTAATCGATAATTTCAATAACTGAGTTGCTAACATGAGGCTATCGCTAGCCTCGACTGGTTTTTCTTTTTGTTTGATTATACTACAGATCTCAAAGTGAGGAAGACGCTACTGAACACACAGCAGGTTGATGATATCTGTCTGATAAACTGACTGTAACAATCAGTTAAAATAAATAGGTTATAGATGGATTACACGTGTTGAATTAAACTTTGTGTCAAAGTGAAATAGCCTCACGTATATTTGTTTTTTAGAAACTGAAATAATACATGTGACTGGATGTTTTATTGAGAATAAATTACTGAAAGAAACTTCAATTTAATTAAATCAGGCAAATTATGTCTTATGTACTTTTGTTGTGGACAACTGGCCATTGAAATTCATCAATGTTTTTATTTTTAAAGATAGAAATGTAATGTTTATGTGTGCACGTGTTATATACCTGCAGAGAACAGCATGATGGCCACAGGCTTGTAGCAGCGACTCCTGGAGCCGACGCACAAGAAGACAAGCGCCATGAGGAAGGCGATCAGGGTGAGGGCGGCGCCTCCTAACAGTAGGGCCAGCATGGCGACCTGCCAGTCTGAAACAAACAGCGTGGTGAGGAAGGAGAGGCATGAAATCACACGAAGATACCAAGTGACACAGCCCAAGAAACGAGGATGGCTCTGTTGACAGAAAAGAGTATTTTTAATTTCTCTGACACGCCTGGTCACACAGTCACAAAGAAAATGTCTCTTAAATAGGTGTCTCATGAATTACGCGACATCGTAAACAGGCCCACTGCAGGTCATGACAAAGCTGAGGCAATCTCATTGTGCTTTTTGCAGAGAGGTTCTGGCTCCCAGTATTTTAATGTGAGCCAATGAGGAATGTAAACCACACGCTGGATATGAGTCAAACCAAGCACAGCAGTTTGAGGCTGACAGGAAGCACACGCTTGGGTTCACTCAAACCCAGTAAAGTATCTCAGTGCAGCACAAATGCAAAGTGATTCTGTGAGGTGACTCGGAAAAATGACGATCCCGCCTCTTTGCTGATGCCAGCAGCATTCTCAGCACTCCATTCAGATTTACTCCAAAAACACTCAACCGGAGCTAACAAAGTGGAAAAAATTGCTGCCTCTCGCATTGCATCCTTGCTGGAATGAAACAGAGAAAATATTATGTAGCTATCTGCAGTTCAGAAAAAGGAGGGAAAATATATTCATTAAATTAATAATAAATGAAAAAAAAAAACTAATTTGAGTTCAAAAGCATTTATTTTTATTATAAAGTTTAGACAAGATTTAATTGGTTTTAAATTCAGTTTAAAATATATATTTAGCTTTTTACATTCCAGTTTGTTTATTTCATGTTTAGCTTTATATTCTGTCCATTTTAGAATTAGCAGCACAAGGATTTAATTTTAGATTGTTACATTTCATTTCATTTTCTGTAAACCTTTCTGCTTTATGTTTAATTTGCCTTTTGTTCCATTAATATTATGCCTATTTAGTATTTATATTTGCTCTACATTCTTTATTGGTTTCAAATTCTTCAGTCTTACAATACTTACTTTCATATACAGCTTTTGGTCCAGTTAGTGGTTATTTGTGTGTCACATTTCATATCCAATTAACTACATATTGAGGTAGTTTTCAACAGATTTACCTTTCCCTTCACTTGTTAATTATATAATTAGCATTTAGATTATTTTAACTTTAGATTGTGTCAGGCAGCTACATACACATCATTCTCATTAAAAAAAAAAAAAAGATGCCAGAAAAAAGATAGATTGGAGTTATCTTTATATTCTGTCAGTTTTAGAATTAGTAAGCGTTATAAGGAGTTACTTACAACAAATTAGCTTTGAGTTCACTTTGTATTCAATTAACTTTATATTCAGTCCATTTTAAATTCAGGTTTCATTCCAGTTAGCTTCATACCTGATGACCTATGTGGGCAGTTAGCTTTTTATCTGGTTGAAACGACATTCAGTGAGTTATGAATATTGACTTAGCTTTATATTCCATCAATTTTAGAATCAGCAGGCTTCAGATTCAGTTGTTGTTCACGTCATTTGCCTTTATATTCACTTATTTTTATGTTAGCTTTAAATTCAGTTCACTCCGTAGTTAGGGAGCTTTAGAAAATTATGTTCTTTTAGCTTTATATTATTTATATTCAGTTGAGTATAGTTTTATCAATGAACCCCACATACAGTTAGGTTCATATCCTATACGATTTACAGTAAGTTGTTGGTTCAGTTATTCAGTTATCTTCATAATTACAGTAGCTTTCACTCAGCTTGACAGTCTGTTAGCTTGACATTCAGTTAGCTTGACAGTCAGTTAGCTTTACATTCAGTTAGCTTGACAGTCTGTTAGCTTGACATTCAGTTAGCTTGACATTCAGTTAGCTTGACAGTCTGCTAGCTTTACATTCAGTTAGCTTGACAGTCTGCTAGCTTTACATTCAGTTAGCTTGACAGTCAATTAGCTTTACATTCAGTTAGCTTGACAGTCTGTTAACTTGACAGTCTGTTAGCTTTACATTCACTTAGCTTGACAGTCTGTTAACTTGACAGTCTGTTAGCTTTACATTCACTTAGCTTGACAGTCTGTTAGCTTAACATTCAGTTAGCTTGACTGTCTGTTAACTTGACCGTCTGTTAGCTTGAGTCGGCTAGCTTGAGTCGAAAGCCAGAGCAAACAAATGAGTTTTTAACCAAGACTTGAAGATGTTTAAAGACGGGGCCATACGGACATTCAAAGGAAGCCTGTTCCAGAGTCTCGGAGCTGCCACTGAAAATGCACGGTCTCCCCTGGTTTTCAGCCGGGATCTCGGCACTTCCAGAGTCAGTTGATCTCATATTTCGACCTGGAGCATGAACCAACAGAAGCTCGGAGAGGTAAGAGGGAGCCAATCCATTTAAACATTTAAAAACCAACAGCAACAATTTGAAATGAATCCTGTAACTGACTGGAAGCCAGTGCAGAGAGGCCAGTACAGGAGTTATGTGGTCCCGCTTTCTGGTGCCCATAAGCAACCGCGCTGCGGTGTTTTGGACCAATTGCAGACGGTGAATGGACATTTGATCTAGCCCACAATACAGGGAGTTACAGTAGTCCAAATAACAGGTGACAAAAGCATGAATCACTCTCTCCAAGTCAGCAGGAAGGCTGTGGGTTCCGCAAAAAGCCCAGTTCCTGTCTGTGAGGCGTTTGCATGCTCTCCCCATGTCCACATGGATTTCCTCTGTTTTCCTCCCACCATCACCACATGCACATTGGGTTTCTCCAAACAGGGGTTGCTGGCAGGACTGGCACTCCACAAAGCAAAACATTCACTCCATTCAAACCCACATAAGGGTGGAGACCGGTGTGTCCCCTATGGGAATAAAACCACACACAACTGAATGTGTCCTCAATCTGATCTGAGAAAGTGTGATGCTGATTCGTCAACCAAGGATCAGTCAGTGATTATATGTAGAGTTTTTCTTTCACATTCTCTCTGTATGATTGCCAAAACAGGAGGTCTGTTGGAAAATAGGCATATGAAAACAGAAAGGAGACGGGGCTGTCCATAAACATTTCAATACAAGACCATGAAAAAACTCAGTTCTAAATGCCTTATTTTCTTAGTAGATTACAAAGCTCAAGGGGGAAAAAAGTTGAATTATTTTCTATTGATGCAGAAAAATCATTAAAAATAAATCACCACCAATGACATAAACTGCTTCAAACACAGTTGCCGTACTTGTGTCTAGAAAACTCTTCCAAGTGCTGAGGCAAGGTCAAATATACAAAATCAAGTGCTTTTGTCCGACTATGGTTAAGGATTTAACATTTAAAAATGGCCTTGTCACCACCAGATGTTTGAAAGAGCCCACAAAAAAAAAAAAATTATAAAAACCTTCTTCCCTACAGTTAGTATCTAAAAGAAAATAACCCTTGCCTTTTTTCAAATGCCATCATTCAGGAGTTATTTTCCCTTTGTCAGTCTGTTGCTTCAGCCCAGCCAATTTGTAACTGATACTGTGACAACGACCGAAGCGCCTTATCGGTGAGTCCACGAAACAGCTGGATATACTGTATCTCCAATTTGGAACAGACCCCCCGCCCCCCCCAAGCTGTGCAAGAAACACAGCCACAGCTGGAGCGCTGAAGGCCTGATGGGCAGGAAGCGCCAAACTATTAATCTCAGCTCGGCATGATGACAGATGGAAGAGGAGATACTGTAAACAACATCCAATCTAAGCATTAATTATGGTCTCCTGCGCGCATGTTGGGGACTCCTGAGCTGTTAATCAAAAACTAAGCTCTCTCGGGGCACTGATTCTTTGTCTGATACAATATTGGTAAATCTGTGTCACAGAAAAGCCTGAAGCGTGGAGTGTCAAAATTAACTTTCAACTGTAGATCAACATTGATACACTTTTCCACCTTGTGCAAACAGTGGTAGAAAATAAGTGGAAAGTGGTAGAAAATAATGTTACAGTATTACATTGTCAAAGTACTGTTTTTTTAATATTGCGCAAAGCGAGGTCTAAAATGTATAAAGCTGTTGATTTCAGTGGAAGTACGGTGAGAATCTGTGGATGGTGAAAGAAGTGAAACTTTTTGTATTGCAGCAGTGGAAAGTACACAAGGAGAATCGTTTGGACTTCCATTACTGAAAAAAAATTACATTTGTTGTTAAAAACCCATGAAATGTTTTACCGCCGTTGCCTAGAAGGTGGACTCATTCACACAGTTGGTCCACACTGGTCAGCTCCACTCACGTGGACCTGACATCAATACAAACTGTTTTTACATGACTGTTAAACATTCCCATAGCCTTGTGTCAATTCACATATTTATGACGGGGAACCAAGGGACCCCCCTCCCTTCTACCCCTTTCCCATGTAAGAAAGGCAAAATTAAATGTGACTGCCTCAAACTTTGCATTCATAGGTACAGGTTCAAACACATGAAACTGCACTATATCAGTTTTTACTCAGTCAGGTGGACACAGTGTTAATCAATTGGTACTAAGCCTACCCAGTGGTGTACCACAAAAGAAACCATGTGCCTGTAACTGTGACGACCTGGTCACCTGCCATTTTTTCTGACAATGTTAACTGTGACCAAGAAAATATTTTGTGGCATAGAACTCCAGACTTTTTGCTCAAAAGACCAATGCCCTACCGGCCCATTCACTCAAAAAATGGCTCTTTGGATGAACTCAATTCAATTATGTGCAGGATTGACATCTAATGAATATATGTAGCCCCGACTCAAATAAAACACATCCATGCAAGATAATGTAATTTAATTTAGTTGGGACTACATATATTTATTACGTGGAATCCAATCCAGTGAGTCAGTTTTTTGAGTGTCACTCAAGCAAATGACCCATTGGATGAACTCAATTCAATTATGGACAGGATTTCCATCTAATAAATATATCAAATCAAATCAAATCAATTTTATTTATATAGCGCCAAATCACAACAGTTGCCCCAAGGCGCTTTATATTGTAAGGCAAACCCATACAATAATTACAGAAAAACCCCAACGGTCAAAATGACCCCCTGTGAGCAAGCATGGCGACGGTGGGAAGGAAAAACTCCCTTTTAACAGGAAGAAACCTCCAGCAGAACCAGGCTCAGGGAGGGGCAGTCTTCTGCTGGGACTGGTTGGGGCTGAGGGAGAGAACCAGGAAAAAGACATGCTGTGGAGGGGAGCAGAGATCAATCACTAATGATTAAATGCAGAGTGGTGCATACAGAGCAAAAAGAGAAAGAAACACTCAGTGCATCATGGGAACCCCCCAGCAGTCTAAGTCTATAGCAGCATAACTAAGGGATGGTTCAGGGTCACCTGATCCAGCCCTAACTATAAGCTTTAGCAAAAATGAAAGTTTCAAGCTGTTAAGGATTTTATATATATATATATATATGTTATCACTGTTAAACATTTGTACCTTTTGTCTTCTTTCTGATGAGAACGGTGTTGTGCTGTTTGCACCTAACCCCGAGAATGTATGTGTTATTCAACCTTGTTTTAGCATGCTGGGGTCAATCTGAACTGGGAATGAGAAGCTGGATGTACTTATTATTATTCTGATTGTGATGTGATGCTTAGTGTTCCAGACAGATGCAGAACAGCTGATAACTGCGAACAAGATGTGCTGACCTTCGACGATAAGAGAAAAAGAAAGAAACTGTTTTGCTTACAGCTGCACTTATTGACGTGTGTGTTTATGTTACGGGAAGAAAACTTGTCTTGCGTCATTCCCCCCACCCTTAGGACAAGTTTTTGTTTATGTGATGAGGGATTCACTAATAAAAAGAGCGAAGCGCAGGCCAGACTTTAGTGTAGCTTTGGTGTATAGCCTGACTGCACTCCGCGCGTAAAATTTGACTTTCTGTCTCACTGGTGGTTCTTGACTCTGTCTTATCAAAGGTTTTAAGAATGTTTGGAGGAGAAAATACCCAACATTGACTGGGGGCTCGTCCGGGATCTCAACAATACCGGAGGTGTCCAGCGGAGGTCGTCAAGTCCAGACGTAAATCCTTGGCCAAGGTCCGATCGATTGATCGTGTCTGCAATTGTCGACCACCGTTGGCATCGTCTGGTTGACGAGATTTTCCCGAAGAAGACAGACAGGAAGTCGAGTCAGTGAGTAGAATTTCTTTGTAAATAGTACTGAGTGAGTGGTGATCAGATCACATAAACAGTTAAATTCCGCAAGCGATGATACAGAATCGTCTGTTAATGCAAAGCAGTTAAACTCTGTAAGGAGGGTGCGGACTCCTCTGTTTATATACGCGTACCGGTAGGGGATAAAAGTGATCACATAAAACAGTTAAACTCCGTAAGCGATGGCGTGGAATCGTCTGTTAATGCAAAGCAGTTAAACTCCGCGAGGAGGGCGGACTCCTCTACGGTTGCGAGGGACGCCCGTAGTTAAATTCCGGAAGGAGGGTACGGACTCCTCTGTTTTAATATGTAAAGGAAATCCCGGGTAGAAATACGTGCACTGTAAAAAAGCAGTTAAATCTGGCAGGGACGGCGGAGTCCCCTAATGCAGGACATTAGTTAAATTTCACGGGAGGGCGAGCTCCCCTGGCATAAGAATACGCGTACGATTATTAAAAGTGTTTCTATGTGTAAATAGTGTTTTGTGTAAGTGTAAATAACTGTGTGAAAGTGTAATACTTTGGACAACGTTAGTGACAACCGTGCGTGTGGAAGCAGCAGGCAAGTGATTCCGCTTCCTACGGGGAGGTGAAAGGAATCAACCACACGACGGCAAATTAATTGTCACGTCCAAAGAAAGTGTGAAAACTTCAGATTTAGAACACCCTAGGTGTGCCCCCGTCTGAAGTCCAAATTATAACAAGGGATAATAAAAATGGGGGGTAAGACGTCTATAAATAAGGAAAATTTATCAACTGACGACTGGAAATTTATGGAAGCAAAAAATCCAAAGCAACAAAGAAATTGGAGACCTGGATAAATAAACATGACTTTGACGGACGACTGAACCTGATCAGTATACAGAAGCTAAAGAAGGAGTTAGAACAGCAACATAAAGGTGATGAGAAAAAGATGCAGAAAGTAGGGGCAGATTTAGTGGCATTTTGGGAGGAGGAAGCAGAGAACAGACAGAAGGGAGCAGAGAAGCGACAATTAGAGAAAGTAAGGAAAAAGAAAGTTGTAGGTAAGGCAGAAGAAGATGTGATAATTCAGCACAGAGAACCAGAACAGCCTCAGCAACCACCGCCGGCTGGATCGTCGGTGACAACAACACCCTTATCTCCTCTACCAGAGGATGACGATGTACCGCCACCACAGTATGATTTGGCAGTAAAACCTAAGGTAAAAAGTGAAAAACCAGAAAAACCACAAACACGCAGTCAAGCGAAAGTGCCTACAGCCCCTCCCATGGTGGAACACAGTGACCAGGGAGGTGCCTATCCTATGATAGAAGTACCAAATCCTCGTGCAGGAACAGCAGGATATCGATCAACCATGCTCGTATATCGAACATGGAATGCTGATGATATCAAAGCAGCAGTCGACATGATACCATCGCCACATGTCGATATTGAGGGATTTATGCAGGATATAGAAAACATTAGAAGTTCTTACCACCTTAGTGGACCTGAAGTCCAACAGGTGTGGATGAAAGCATGTGGCCCTAAATGGAGTCAGGTACGCGGAGACTGGAATCCTGCAGACCAACAAGGCGTACCACTGACACATGATGATCTAGTCTTAGAAACAAGAGTGGAAGCTATGATTACACGTGCAAAAGGTGTGTTAGGACCAAAGATAAATTATACTGAAATTACCAGGACAACTCAGAAAGAAGGAGAACCATGGATAGAGTTTAGATGCAGATTATTTAGAGTCCATAGTGGCATATTGCCAGGAACACCAGTGTATGAAAACAAATTGAAAAATATTTCACCTGTGAAGCTGACAATGACCGATTTGATTCATGATGGCAACTCAACAGCTGTCATAACAGTAACAGGTGCCACTGAAGATGTTTTAAAATTGAGATTCACAGGTATGCCATTACATGTGTCACTTTGTAACCATATTTGACAGAATGGCAAGAATTGGGACTGACAGTCATAACAGCTTTGTCAGCCACTGATTGGAGCAGAGTTGGACCAGGAACGGAGTTCAGTCCATCAACTAAATTGTATAAAGTGCCAGTTAACGTCTCATTGGTGCTGACAGCTGGAACACACATTGATGTGTCCACTTCACAATCCTGAGTGTTTCAGTTGAGTCCTGAAGAGGATGATCTCTCTCTTCTGTACCATCAGGATTGTGGACAACAGGTCCTTCAGACGTAGGACTGATAAAAAATGCACAACCTGTAGTTATAAGACCAAAAACAGAATACAGACCATGTGTAAGACAGTATCCATTGAAACCTGATGCAATTGAAGGAATCAGGCCAGTAATAGAGGATTTGTTAACAGCAGGAGTAATAGTGCCATGTCCAGATTCACCATGTAACACACCCATATTTCCTGTAAAAAAAAGGCTCCGCCCTCAGTGGGGTGGAGAATGATTCAAGATCTGCAGGCAGTAAATGCTGCTGTGGTAAAAAGAGCTCCATGTGTACCAGATCCGCACACACTGTTAAGCTCATTGAGATTAAATTCTAGTTGTTTTTCTGTAATAGATACCAGTACACCCAGATAGTCAATTCTGGTTTGCTTTTACCTTTAAAGGACAACGATATACATTTACCAGATTACCGCAGGGTTACGCAGAGAGCCCATCTATTTATTCTCAAGTCATGTCAGCATGTTTAGCTAATTTCGTTCCACCGGCAGATAGCCAACTATTAGTGTATGTCGATGACATTTGATTGCCTCTGACACACGAGAAAACTGCATAACTGACACAGTAGCATTATTATGTTTCTTATTTGATAATGGCCACAAAGTGAGTAAAAACAAAGTTCAGTTGTGTAGGGATAAAGTAAAATATTTAGGACATGAATTATCAGCCACAGGGCGACACCCCTCCGGATATGACCACAAAAGAAACCCATATTGCCAAAAAATATGTTTAAATGGGCAGCTATTATGAGCCATGGCGTGACGCATGTCTCATCAGGGGGTATGATATCGCAATCTATTTTTTGTCTTTATGGGTTCGATGCATATGCAAAAACAGCATTGTAGAGCATGCATGACATGTGCAAAACACAACTCACAAGGCAATTTGAGACCCCAAAGAGGCAAATTTCCAACACCACAATATCCCTTTCAAGTGATTCATATGGATTATATACAGCTGAGTAAACATGAAGGGAAGGAATTTTGTTTAGTCATAATTGATGCCTTCTCAAAATAGGTAGAATTGTTCCCTACAAAACATGCAGATGCACTTACAGTGGCTAAGGCATTGTGCAAAGACATCATTCCATGATTTGGAATACCAGAAACAGTCTATTCAGATAATGGAGCGCATTTTGTTAATACAATAGTGCAATACGTAGGAGAAGCGCTACAGGTCAATCTCAAAAATCATTGTGCTTATCATCCACACAGTGCCGGATTAGTGGAAAGGACAAAGGGCACAATAAAAATAAGATTAAGGAAATGTATAGAAGAGACAAAACGAACCTGGATTGAATGTTGGACCTAGTAAAATTGTATATGAGAATAACACCAACACCATCAGGGTTAACACCATTTGAGATACTTTATGGACGACCATATCGTCTACCAATTTTGACATGGATACTAAAACAGCAGATGAGGAACAAACATTAGCAAATTTTATGAAAAAGACATTAACACAGAAAGAGATAACTTAAACACATTTACTGCCGAATAATTTTGATCTTCCACAGGACGGCCTTCCAGTAGTCTAGCCAGGAGACTGGGTGTTCATCAGAGTCCAGTCCTCGTTGGGAAGGTCTATACCAAGTGCTGTTAACAACACCAACTGCAGTAAAGATAGCGGAGAGATCAACGTGGATACATCACTGTAAGATACAGCGTGTGTTGGCGGCCTCCACAGTGTAAGGGGAAGTCTGGCTACAAAGGGAGTCTATTTAATTAGCAATAGATTGTCTCAATGCCAGTGAAGCAGGGAGATCCTTGCACTATTAGGTGAGGTGGTTAACAACACTGTATCCTAGCAATCATGACTGAACTACAGCAGACCCCGGAGCGGCGTGCTCAGCGCCGCCGCTGCCGGACTGTTGGTAGGGCAGCCGGTTGCGTTGTGATCTTAGTGTGTTTCGTGCTCCTCGGATTCCTGGCCTGGTGGTTGACCCAAGAATTGCAGCTCACTGTGGACCAAGCCAGAGAACAACGCAAGCAACGTCAGAAGAGGTTTATTCATAATGTGAATGAGACAGATGGACACCCTCATATATACCATACTAATATGTGGTACAGATATGTTCATTTATTGGCTATGGAATTACGTTACTAATTGTTATGTTTGTTTGCAAATACCTATATCCTCAACACACCCAGCTCTGACGGCTAAACCGTACCCTGCTAGGGTGACAGAATGTCTTATCATACGGATGCATAATCAAACTGTATTTCGGGGGCAGCAGTTCTCAGCAAATCTGATAAGATGTAACACCACTTGCCTCAGTGCAACCACTTATATGATAGGGATTTCAACAGAGGACGTACAAGCGTGCCCAAGTGCTGCTCCATTGACTAGACTGAAGGGAAACGCAAAAATATCATCACGTTAAATTGTCATCACAACGGCCATTCCCAATTTGCTTTTACGGGACAGGGAATAAAAATGTAGGTAAAATTAAGAAACGTCTGTGTACCCAAACGTATGTTTTATCAAATAATTTAAGCCTAACCAAAACATAATATGTGGATGGTACTTATCTTCATCACATTGGACGGGGATGTAATTATACAGGCTCCTGTCCACGGGGAACGGATGAATCATGTGCTTATGTTAGTAAGTTTTTGCTACCACCTGTAAATGGTACTCCGGTGTATGATGACATCTATTGGCTTTGTGGTTCCAGACTGTACATGAGTCTCCCACCAAATTGGGGTGGTGTGTGTGCACCTACCCAGGTGACTGACCATACATATGTGGTAGGACCTCCACAGAGAAGAATGGCAGCACCAGACGGAGGAGATTGATATACCCAGATGTGTTACCACATAATCACATGTGGGGCTCGGATGTACTAAAGGACCAAAAAATTGTGGTCTGTAGGAGATAAAATAGCACATTCATTGTTCCCCTGGATAGGAGTGGAAAAAAAATTCATTAATGATTGAAACTCTGAATTATCGATTGGGTCTGTTCATGAATGTAACAAAAAAAAATAGTAGCAGCTCAAAACACTGAAATAGATGCTTTACGTACCATGGTGATGCAAAATCGCATGGTTTTAGACTTGCTTACTGGTTCACAGGGAGGAGTTTGTGTTCTGCTGAACACAACATGCTGTACTTTCATCCCAGACTCCATTCATTCAGTGGATATGCAGGACGCATTGGAAGAGCTGAACAAACTTCGTGATGCAATGCATAAAGACACCCTAGCCGTGAACCGGTGGAATCCCTGGTCCTGGTTGACTTCAGGACCATGTTGGCAGTTACTATTGAAAATGGTGACACCAGTTATTATAGTCCTAATTCTGATTGGACTTTGCATGTGTTGTGTGATCCCTTATATCAAAACAATGGTTGGCAAAATGGTGTCAAATACATTTGTACAGTGTAATCTGGCCTTCCAACAAACTATGCCAAAATATCAAGCATTGAAACAGTCAGACCTTAGTGGAGAAAACTGTAATGACTGTACTGAGAATTATGATGATATTGAAAAGCTCATAACTCCAGTTCAAGCTTGAACTGTTGACGTGATGAGTTAACACACTCTTAGCCTATGAAGCTTTAGCTGAAAAAGTAATAAGACAAGTGGTGTAGTCGAATAATACAGAAAAACGGTTCATTTATACCAGTCGGTAGGAGTGATGTATGGTGGTGGTGTGGTGATAACAGAATCTTTGACAGACTGCCACGAAATGTGTCAGGTTATTGTGCATTAATATCATTATTGTTACCCATGACCCCTGAAGACGTTACGACATATGCAGCCTCTCTTATTCCTGAGGATTGGCAGAAAGGCATAGCCAGACATAGAGTAAAAAGAGATTGGAAAGGAGTAGGAAATCCAACATATATTGATGCAATAGGAGTCCCCAGAGGAGTGCCTGACGAGTATAAACTGGTTGATCAAATAGCAGCTGGATTCGAATCTTCCATCTGTTGGTGGTGTTCAATTAATAAAAACATGGACAGAATAAACTAAGTTAATAAACTAACTAACTAAGCTGGGTGATGCCTACTGTATGTTTAACAGGTGATAAACAGGTGGGAAATGTTAAGGATTTTATATATATATATATATATATATGTTATCACTGTTAAACATTTGTACCTTTTGTCTTCTTTCTGATGAGAACGGTGTTGTGCTGTTTGCACCTAACCCCGAGAATGTATGTGTTATTCAACCTTGTTTTAGCATGCTGGGGTCAATCTGAACTGGGAATGAGAAGCTGGATGTACTTATTATTATTCTGATTGTGATGTGATGCTTAGTGTTCCAGGCAGATGCAGAACAGCTGATAACTGCGAACAAGATGTGCTGACCTTCGACGATAAGAGAAAAAGAAAGAAACTGTTTTGCTTACAGCTGCACTTATTGACGTGTGTGTTTATGTTACGGGAAGAAACTTGTCTTGCGTCATTCCCCCCACCCTTAGGACAAGTTTTTGTTTATGTGATGAGGGATTCACTAATAAAAGAGCGAAGCGCAGGCCAGACTTTAGTGTAGCTTTGGTGTATAGCCTGACTGCACTCCGCGCGTAAAATTTGACTTTCTGTCTCACTGGTGGTTCTTGACTCTGTTTGTCTTATCAAAGGTTTTAAGAATGTTTGGAGGAGAAAATACCCAACACAAGCCTAATCTTAAAAGTAGAGAGGGTGTCTGTCTCCCTGATCTGAACTGGGAGCTGGTTCCAGAGGAGAGGAGCCTGAAAGCTGAAGGCTCTGCCTCCCATTCTACTCTTACAAACCCTAGGAACTACAAGTAAGCCTGCAGTCTGAGAGCGAAGCGCTCTATTGGGGTGATATGGTACTATGAGGTCCCTAAGATAAGATGGGACCTGATTATTCAAAACCTTATAAGTAAGAAGACGAATTTTAAATTCTATACTAGAATTAACAGGAAGCCAATGAAGAGAGGCCAATATGGGTGAGATATGCTCTCTCCTTCTAGTCCCTGTCAGTACTCTAGCTGCAGCATTTTGAATTAACTGAAGGCTTTTCAGGGAACTTTTAGGACAACCTGATAATAATGAATTACAATAGTCCAGCCTAGAGGAAATAAATGCATGAATTAGTTTTTCAGCATCACTCTGAGACAAGACCTTTCTAATTTTAGAGATACTGCGCAAATGCAAAAAAGCAGTCCTACATATTTGTTTAATATGCGTATTGAATGACATATCCTGATCAAAAATGACTCCAAGATTTCTCACAGTATTACTAGAGGTCAGGGTAATGCCATCCAGAGTAAGGATCTGGTTAGACACCATGTTTCTCTTCAAATAGACCATTCCTCTGTAGATGATCAGTTAGCTGTTTTAGGACTACCCTTTCAAGAATTTTTGAGAGAAAAGGAAGGTTGGAGATTGGCCTATAATTAGCTAAGATAGCTGGATCAAGTGATGACTTTTTAAGTAATGGTTTAATTACTGCCACCTTAAAAGCCTGTGGTATATAGCCAACTAATAAAGACAGATTGATCATATTTAGGATCGAAGCATTAATTAATGGTAGGGCTTCCTTGAGCAGCCTGGTAGGAATGGGGTCTAATAGACATGTTGATGGTTTGGAGGAAGTAACTAACGAAAATAACTCAGACAGAACAATCGGAGAGAAAGAGTCTAACCAAATACCGGCACCACTGAAAGCAGCCAAAGAGAACGATGGTTATGAGTAATTTTTTCTCTAATAGTTAAAATTTTATTAGCAAAGAAAGTCATGAAGTCATTACTAGTTAAAGTTAAAGGAATACTCGGCTCAATAGAGCCCTGACTCTTTGTCAGCCTGGCTACCGTGCTGAAAAGAAACCTGGGGTTGTTCTTATTTTCTTCAATTAGTGATGAGTAGTAAGATGTCCTAGCTTTACGGAGGGCTTTTTTATAGAGCAACAGACTCTTTTTCCAGGCTAAGTGAAGATCTTCTAAATTAGTGAGACGCCATTTCCTCTCCAACTTACGGGTTATCTGCTTTAAGCTGCGAGTTTGTGAGTTATACCATGGAGTCAGGCACTTCTGATTTAAGGCTCTCTTTTTCAGAGGAGCTACAGCATCCAAAGTTGTCCTCAATGAGGATATAAAGCTATTGACAAGATAATCTATCTCACTCACAGAGTTTAGGTAGCTACTCTGCCCTGTGTTGGTATATGGCATTGGAGAACATAAAGAAGGAATCATATCCTTAAACCTAGTTACAGCGCTTTCTGAAAGACTTCTACTGTAATGAAACTTATTCCCCACTGCTGGGTAGTCCATCAGAGTAAATGTAAATGTTATTAAGAAATGATCAGACAGAAGGGGGTGTTAAGTCTTCAATTTCCATACCATAAGTCAGAACAAGATCTAAGATATGATTAAAGTCGTGGGTGGACTCATTTACATTTTGAGCAAAGCCAATCGAGTCTAATAATAGATTAAATGCAGTGTTGAGGCTGTCATTCTCAGCATCTGTGTGGATGTTAAAATCGCCCACTATAATTATCTTATCTGAGTTAAGCACTAAGTCAGACAAAAGGTCAGAAAATTCACAGAGAACTCACAGTAACGACCAGGTGGACGATAGATAACAAATAAAACTGGTTTTTGGGACTTCCACTTTGGATGGACAAGACTAAGAGACAAGCTTTCAAATGAATTAAATCTCTGTCTGGGTTTTTGATTAATTAATAAGCTGGAGTGGAAGATTGCTGCTAATCCTCCGAATCTAATCATCTGCTACGAGCGTTCTGGCAGTTAGTGTGACTCGGGGGTGTTGACTCATTTAAACTAACATATTCATCCTGCTGTAACCCGGTTTCTGTAAGGCAGAATAAATCAATATGTTGATCAATTATTATATAATTTACTAACAGGGACTTAGAAGAGAGAGATCTAATGTTTAATAGACCACATTTAACTGTTTTAGTCTGTGGTGCAGTTGAAGGTGCTATATTATTTTTTGTTTTTGAATTTTTATGCATAAATAGATTTTTGCTGGTTATTGGTGGTCTGGGAGCAGGCATCGTCTCTACGGGGATGGGGTAATGAGGGGATGGCAGGGGGAGAGAAGCTGCAGAGAGGTGTGTAAGACTACAACTCTGCTTCCTGGTCCCAACCCTGGATAGTCATGGTTTGGAGGATTTAAGAAAATTGGCCAGATTTCTAGAAATGAGAGCTGCTCCATCCAAAGTGGGATGGATGCCATCTCTCCTAACAAGACCAGGTTTTCCCCAGAAGCTTTGCCAATTATCTATGAAGCCCACCTCATTTTTTGGACACCACTCAGACAGCCAGCAATTCAGGGAGAACATGCAGCTAAACATGTCACTCCTGGTCCGATTGTAGTCCCAACTACATTAAATTAGATTATCTTGCATGGATACACTTTATTTGAGTTGGGGCTACATATATTTATTAGATGGAAATCCTGCTCATAACTGAATTGAGTTCATCTAATGCAACAATTTTTTGAGTGTTGGTGCTGGTGTTCATTACTGTATTCTGTAGCGCGAGGATTACAGTTTACATTTCCCCCTGGATGGGACACTAGTCCAATACAGGTTATTTCTCCAGCCAAGACTGGTGGCCATTTAAAACTGGGTGGACTGACACAATGCAGATAGCGTGACTAGGAATTGAAACCCAGGTCTACATATTGGTAACCCACCTTCTTATTCCACTGAGCTACCTGCAAGCTTCAATTCCCCCCGTAGGGGAGTGAAGTGTGTGTGTGTGTGTGTGTGTGTGTGTGTGTGTGTGTGTGTGGTGTGTGTGTGTGTGTGTGTGTGTGTGTGTGTGTGTGTGTGTGTGTGTGTGTGTGTGTGTGTGTGTGTGTGTGTGTGTGTGTGTGTGTATTGTGTTTCCACACTTGACAATACCTGCAGTGGAGTCTACCTGATGAACTGATTGATAGACTTTCATGACTGGGTCACTAGCCCAATTGATATATTTTTCAAATGTATATACATGTGATTTCTTTGTTTCGTTTTGGTTTTGTTTGTTTGTTTGTTTGTTTTAATAAATTTGCAAAAATCTGCAAAAAAAAAAAAAACTTTTTCCCACTGTCATTATGGGGTATGTGTCCATTTTGGGATAAGGCTGTATCTGTAACATAACAAAATTTGAAAAAAGTGAAGTGCTGTGAATATGCACTGCACGTGGCCTTAATATTTGATCAAGTCTATCCAAAATTTAACCATTTTATTCTTTACTAACACACAACCCTTCCAACATGTTGAATCCATATTGGTTGCTTAGGTTAAATTAGGGCTGCACAAATACATGCCTTGCATGTATTTTCGTTTTCCCTGCTCCACCAGCTAATTAAATTTGACTGGTGTGCTCAGCCAATGAGCACCTGGAAAACACCAGAATTAATTAGTCAGGTGTGAGTAAAGCAGGTAGACATGAAAACATGCTGCACAAGTGCCCTCCAGGTACAGATCTGGACAGCTCTGGTTTAAACAGTTATGACACTGGGTTTGACCTTTCCAGATCACAAAAGGTAAAGGGTCATGTGACTAAAAGAAAGTCAATACAGGACTTCATATTAGTGTTTAATAGTAAATACTGGTATCTTTTACCAATTTGTATAAACAGCCATTCTAAATATCACTGATATGTAAGCATTGGTACAAAATTTCAACCTTGATCTGTGACCCTGACTTTTAACAGACTTTTCTTGAACTTAAATCACTTGCTCCTTTACTGACCCTCTATCATGCCACCAAATTTGTTTAAAATCAGACCAAAACTCTTCAAGTTATTTTGTTCACATGGGGAAAGAGGAACACACAAAGCCAAAAACAAGACTATTGCATAGATTATTGCGGGGCACAAGTGTAATTATCATAGGAATGACTCCATTATATGCACAACCAGATGCATTATCTCATCCACTCACACACACCACCCTCATCCAGTCCTGCCTGAAGTCTTTCACCACTGCTTTTGTCAACTCTGAATTTTTTAAACATGAATTAAAGTGCAGATTTGATTCATTACGAACGTGGAACAAAGCAATATGTCATGTCTATTTTACAGCACAGCACTGATGTATCCTGCACACTCAGACCATAGACAACAAGCCCAATACACACAAGAGAGGCCAGCTGGTATTTCAAACTAACAGGATTTATTTAATACCTCAAGCATGACACTGAGAAAATATCATGGGGCTGGAGAGGGGGGGTAGCAACTGATTATAGGATCCAAATCAATAAGCCAAGCCAAGCACAGGCCTGAGGAAATGGGCAGTTGACTGTGGTATGCTGCTGCTGACAGCGGACACAGACTTCATGTCTTTATATGGCACCAAAGTGCACTTTGTCTGTGCTGACAGAGGAGGATCGAGGCCAGCAGGACCCACACTTAGTCCGGCCTCAACCCGTAAGAAAACATCTGACCAGACGAATGTAAGCACAGCTCACTGGACAGGACAGAAAGTCTGTGAAATGCCACGGACAAGACAAGCTGCACTGATGTTAAAATGTCTAAATCAGTTATAATGGATTAATAAAAGCATGGTTTGTTTATTTTCAGAATTTAGCTGGAGAGCTGTCAGAGATTGCATACCTCCAAAAAAGCCATGCACTCTTTTTATGCATCTTTAATGGAGTGGAAGTGCAGTTGATGGTGTGAGTCAAGTCAGGTTATGTCAGGGTGCATGCACTGGTGCAGCATGACGACACATCCATCACACTTCAAAACCACCTTGTGTCCTGGATGGCAACCACCCAGGCAGACAACCGGTTCATCCCCACTTCTATAAATTAACCATCTGTCTTCTGCAGCTAGATCAGATGTGGGCATTGGTTTCTCTTTTTCCAGCCAGTGTGGTCCTTAACCTACGTGCTGGGTCATGCACAGAGAAATATGCCAAATGCACAAAATACTGCAGCTGCCGTTCCCTCACAGTGCAAGTAATACTCATCTGAGCCTCCCCGAGCAACCATTCTTTTGACAAAAAGTCATTCCTGCAGTACCTAAGGACCCTCCAAAGAGACCTGGTACCAAAGACATCTAGCCATATTTTTAGATCATTGGTTAGTATTAACGTGTCACAACCATACACTAAGACAGGAAGCACCCAGACCCTAAAGACTTGGACCTTTGTTCTCCTGCAAAGGTATCAGCATCACCAAAACACCTCTTTCCAGCAACCTCATGATGCCATAACCTCTTCCCAGGTGTCTTTCAATCTCAAAGGCCCAGAGACATGAATGTGAATGTTGAGATAAGTGAATGTTTGGACAAGTTAAACACTTTCACCGCATACAATTCTTATGGTCAATTACAGGAAGTCATTAAAAGCCTGGATCAACATCTTGATCCAGGCAGACATTCCAATTCCTCACACAACATCTCAAGTGTGGTAAACAGGGCAGCATTCTGCAAAGATCATAGCTTCATCTGCAAAGTCATGGCCAGTAAACCAACAAAAGCACTGGAGCTACTGGTTTTGACAAACTGACCCAACACTCAGTTCAGGCAGGCACTCAACAGCATAGGAGCCAGTACACATCCCAGACGAATGGCAGTATTCACTGGGAAATTTTCAGAGATTCTGCCAGCTCTCTGCACAGCGCACATAGTATCTATGTATCGGCTGACAATGATGTTCAGCAACTTCTTGGCGATTCCATGAATTCTCAGGATGTCCCAGAGAGCATCCTGTTCAACCAAATCAAATGCTTTTCAAAAATTTACATAGGCTGCAAAGAAGTGCTGCTGATATTTGTACATGAGGTTGCACATTTACCAAATACAAACAACATGGAAATCAACTGCAGGCATTACATAAATATTAATTAACATAATCCTAAATCATCAGTGTCTGCCTCATAATCTTAGCAACTCTTCCACAAGCAAAGATCTGCATTGTGCGTCATATTTAATTGAAAATGGTTCATGGCCTTTTTTGAGATATCTTGTTTAAAAACAGTCAATCAAGAAATGCAACATAACAAGGCAATACTTGGCTGAAGTCCCCCTGCCCACCATGCTGATATGGCATGGTGACAAATTAAACAAATAAGCACAGACATACGCATGGAGTCCATTTCAATGGTCCCTCTATTTCAAGCAGGGGACAAAAACATAACTTTCTAAGCAGTACTCAAACTGAACTGTGCACACATTGGGCCTCATGTATTAACGCTGGTACGGCGATATTTGAGCGTATATGGGGTGTACGCCAAAACGGCTGCACTACTTGGCATTTATCAATGTGGTCGTTGGCGTACGCTGCGCTGAAAATATACACCAGGTCGAGAGGTGCCGTAAATTATACACCAAAATGAACCAGCGCTGGAATCCACATAAAAATGAAGATGATCAAGATGATAAACAGTGCCATTATACAAATCAATGCATATGTTAATAAATAACACTTTCCTGATTATACTACATAATAATCAATACAAATCCCGCCTTTGCGGGATTGTTATGGAGCACGATCCATGGCCACAGCGCTGACTGCAAAGACAGCGCTGCTCGCCTTTTTCTCCAGACTTTGAGCCTGGAGCCAGAGCAGCGCTGAGCTTAACTTCATGTGGTGTGATCATTTTAGACTATGAAATTGATAATAACAACTGTAGTTTCGTCATTCCCTTAATTCGCCCGTGCTGCAACCAGGTTTTGTCGTCTCCATTCGGTTGTCACAATAAAATAAATACAGAAATACATTTAAAAAATAAAGAAATCTGACAGATTAGGCGTGTTTTATTAATTGAGCGAGCAAATATCCACATGTCAAGAATTATTGACATGTGAAAAGAGAATACAGTGGTCCCTCGCTATAACGCCGTTCACCTGTCGTGGCCTCAGAGTCTCGCAGAGTATTTAGTCCAATTTTGCATGCCTTTTTTTTTTTTTTTACAGTGTTCTGTGTTCTGCGTACCTCGTTCGTTGATCGTTAAAATTAATTTGTTAGTTCTAAATGCCATCATAATTATTTATAGGAAAATGTTCTATTTTTATTTCTCAAACAAATGTTTGGGCCTGAAAACAGTTTGGTATTATTTTCCTACTAAGGTTTGAACTTTGAGAGTGTTTACACACGAGAGAAAAGTGAGAAAATGTTCATGCCTGATTGAGAAAGTGTATAAACTGTGTAGTGAGGGGTTTTACAGCTTTGAAACGTCTATAATAATTGTAAAAAATAACGCTGACTACATCGCGGTTTCGCGTATTACGGGCTATTTTTTAGAACGTAACTCCAGCGATTAATGAGGGACCACTGTAACACTTTATTGATTATATACTACAAAACAATTGATACGAAGGCCGCTTTTGACACTCTATTGGCACGCGTCGTGATTGGTGGAGTTCTTTTTCATTGCCGTCTCCCGGCTTCCATGTCGTAAAATGAGGGTGTGTCTGAAGCGGAGTCTGAATATTTATGGGCGTGTTTATTATAATTACGATCGTTTCCACCCGCCGCATTTATCAAGATCACGTCAGGCGTACGCCGGAAATGGGCAGGTGCGCACTGCTTGATACATGTCACGGCAACTTTGGTGTATTTCAAGTTTACGCCGTAAATTTACGCCGCAAGTGCGCAACATTGATACATGCGGCCCATTGACATTTCTGACATCAACCCATCCATCAGGAAGTCTTTAAGACTTTTCAGTCAAGTCAGGTGCAGCAGTCATGGTCTCATAGAACTGTTACATTTATACAGCGCTTTTTCATCTGATGCAGACCCACATCCCGGTGTATTCCCATCATTCCGAAATCTGGACTGTAGTGCAGCACATAAGAGAATATTTACAGAGGAATCCTTCAAATGGTGATGCAAGCACCAAATTTGGCAAACACAGCAAAGACTCAATCCATCAATGGATTACCTGGCACCAGACTTGTGACAAATGGACTTTTCTTCAGCCAGGACATAAGGAATTAAATTATTTTCAGACGTCGTTTTGTAAAGGTGGATGAATTTTCATCAGATTGATCAGACTAAAGATGATCTGACGGAAACAGACAGATAAGACTATATTATTTATTCCTTGTGTGAATGGTTTTAATATTTAATAATAGCATGTTTATCACGCTGCTAACGTACAATACATTAACTGTATTAAAGAAGGAAACAATATTTATTTTAAAAACAGTTGATAGTTTCTAATAAAAAAAAACCTAAATAACAATCCACACTTTCTAATCACTTTTTCTGATGTCAAGGATAATAAAGCAAACTTAAAAAAATAAATAAATTATATACATCTATATATATATATATATATATATATATATATTTCAATGGTCAATGTAATATATATAGTGCCTTCACTATATACGAGGTCTGTGAGAAAAGTATCCGACCTTTTAATTTTTTTAAAAAACCATATGGATTTGAATCACGTGTGATTGCATCAGCCAAGCTTGAACCTTCGTGCGCATGCGCGAGTTTTTTCACGCCTGTCGGTTGCGTCATTCGCCTGTGAGCAGGCTTTGTGTGAGCACTGGTCCACCCCTCTCATTGTTTTTTATTACGAATAAATGTCTGAACGATTTGGAGCTTTGCTGCATCAATTTTTTTCCAGAAACTGTGAGAGACCTCCAGGTGGACACCGTTCGGAAAATTAATATGGCTTTCAGGGACGATTTTATGGGGATTACACAGATTAAGGAGTGATCCAGACGGTTTAAAGACCGCCCACAACTGCTGAGAGCGCACCGCGCTCCGAGCGCCGATTGACAGGCTCCAACCCCGCTGGAACAACCAGATCATTTCTAACTTGAAGGCTTTGTTGATCCGGGACATCGTCTGACTTTCACAAAAAGGCAGAAGGCGTGGACATCAGCACTTTTTCGGCACATTCCACTGTTACAGGAGTTTTTTTCATGGAAAGAAAAGCGGAGGGACGCACCACGGAGCCGTTCATTACGCGGCACAAAACCACCTCCGTGTTGGTCTCACAGGACGGCTTTCAGGTGGATTTCAAACGGCTTTTGGTGGCTTTTCAGCCGTGTGATTATCCGAGAAATTGAGCAAGAGCTGGACATGCCCCAACATGTCCTGTGAGGCTTCATCACGGCGTTGCTTTGCCCCATGCGGCTCCACCACGACGCACGGAACTCCGCTCCTCTTTCCATGACAAAAACTCCTGTAACAGTGGAATGTGCCATTCATTTCTAAACTGGACGCTGTCTTGATCCGGTATGTCGTCTGACTAGCACAGGAATTGTGAAAAGATGTGGACATCAGCACTTTTTCAGCACATTGAGACAGACGTGCAGAGGAGTTCCGCGTGTCGCGGTGGAGCCGCATGGCGCAAAGCAACGCCGTGATGAAGCCTTACAGGACATGTTGGGCATGTCCAGCTCATGCTCAATTTCTCAGATAATCACACGACTGAAAAGCAACCGACAGCCGTCTGAAATCCACCTGAAAGCCGTCCTGTGAGACCAACACGGAGGTGGTTTTGTGCCGCGTAATGAACGGCTCCGTGGTGCGTCCCTCCGCTTTTCTTTCCATGAAAAAAACTCCTATAACAGTGGAATGTGCCGAAAAAGTGCTGATGTCCACGCCTTCTGCCTTTTTGTGAAAGTCAGACGATGTCCCGGATCAACAAAGCCTTCACGTTGGAAATGATCTGGTTGTTCCAGCGGGGTGTAAGCCTGTCGATCGGCGCTCGGAGCGCGGCGCGCTCTCAGCAGTTGTGGGCGGTCTTTAAACTGTCTGGATCACTCCTTAATCTGTGTAATCCCCATAAAATCGTCCCTGAAAGCCATATTAATTTTCAGAACGGTGTCCACCAGGAGGTCTCTCACAGTTTCTGGAAAAAAATTGATGCAGCAAAGCTCCAAATCGTTCAGACATTTATTCGCAATAAAAAAACGACGAGAGGGGTGGACCAGTGCTCACACAAAGCCTGCTCACAGGCAAATGATGCAACCAACAGGCGTGAAAAAACTCACGCATGCGCACGAAGGTTCAAGCTTGGCTGATGCAATCACACGTGATTCAAATCCATATGGTTTTTGAAAAAAATTAAAAGGTCTGATACTTTTCTCACAGACCTCATATATAGTGAAGGCACTATATATACATATATATGTATATATAGTGCCTTCACTATATATATATATATATATATATATATATATATATATATATATATATATATATACACACGAGGTCTGTCCATAAAGTATCGTACGTTTTTATTTTTTTTTTAACTGTATGGATTTGATTCATATGTTTTCACGTCAGACAAGCTTGAACCCTTGTGCGCATGCGTGAGTTTTTCCACGCCTGTCGGTGACGTCATTCGCCTGTGAGCACACCTTGTGGAAGGAGTGGTCCCGCCCCGTTGTCGGATTTTCATTGTCTGGAAATGGCGGAATGATTTGGGGTTTTTTTCCATCAGAATTTTTTCAGAAGCTGTTAGAGACTGGCACCTGGAAACTATTCGAAAAATTTATCTGGCTTTCGGTGAAAATTTTACGGGCTTCACAGAGAATAAGGTCTGTTAGTACAGCTTTAAGGACCCCTTTAAGGACGCTCAGCATGCCGCGCTCCGAGCTGCGACGACACGGCACAAGCCACCGGACCATTTCTAAGCTGATGGCTCTGTGGATACGAGACCGTCGTGTGCTCTTTCTCTGGTTATCACAAGAGCTGGACATCAGCCATTTTCCGTCAGATTTCACTTTTAACAAGAGATTTTGTCATGGAAAGCCGCGCGGAGGCTTCGCGCATCACGACCAATTCACTTTGGAAGCGAGACAAAGGAACACCTCCGTTTCGGCATGTCAGAGGACAAATTTGGACATGTCCAGCTCTCCACAATTTCACTGATACTTATTGGACTGGTAAGCATTGAAAGCCGAGATAGACATAGACTTATGCCCCCTTGCCCTCTCTTGTGATCAGTAATACAAGTAATATCCATTTCACATAAATGAGCCTTCTCAAATGTGTTAGCCTGCCTTTGCAACCAATAGACCAGCTTATAGGGGAGCAACCACTGGTTCCTCTTCTTTCATCAGTCTTCAAGACTCACTGCAAAATGCGAAATATGGAGTAAGTATATTCCATTTGGGCTACTTTATCAACATTGCAGTGCAATATGGCAGCTTCCATAAGGAAGCCCGTTCCCATGTCAATATGAAGACTACTTTCTTAGCTTATAAAAACACTTTGATTTGTTGCTGCACTTTATTATACACTAATAAAGAGATGGATTAAGTTCCTTTGGCTTATCTCTTTTTCACTCAGGTTTGCCACAGCAGATCCAAGATGGATCTGCATGTTGATTTGGCACAAGTTTTATGCTGGGTGCCCTTGCTGATGCAACTGTACATTACATGGAGAACGGGCAGGGGTGATCTTAAACTGATGGTGATGAATACTAATTCCATTTATGTTATTATGTTATGTTCCATTTATATATATCATATATCATAAATCACGGCAGGGAATGATATCACACCTCCAGTTTCCAAAATAACACCACATGTTGTATAATAAGCTGGACACCTCCAACATTTTGTGGAGTATAGAGTGCTACAAAAATATGCAGTCCATCCAAGAGACCTCATGGAAGATGCCAGATGGCACAAAGGTTATATTAGTGCTTGGGTTGTAGTGTGGTATAGCCATTCGTTGTTGTTAGCAACATCTACTGGGTTAGCCAATATAAACAACACGTTGCATGGCATTTCACACATAAAAATACTGCACCAACATGTCCACAGACAGCAGTAGGACAGTACTGTTTCCACAATTTATTAAATTTGACTAAAAAAGAAGTACTTAAATAAACAACCCAGTCTCTTTTCTCAGGAGTCACATTTTCGTGACGGTGTTTTTTTTTTATTTTACTATTATTGACCCTACCCCTTCCCTAACCCTAAACATAACCCCCCAGAACCCCTCCCCCCCCCCCCCACCACACGCATAACTTTTCATTTCTCGTCACAGAATATATTGCGAATGAATTCGTGCTCCCGTTACAAAAATGTGGCACTTTTCGTGACAATATCACGAACAATAGATTAATGTATATTTCGTGCTGTTGAATCATGAAATGCCATGAGATATGGTAGTAAATAAAACAGTAATGACAAGAGTGTTCACTGCTGTTGGTGCTCTGAGCAGCCATCTTGGATTGTGAAGTCAGAATATGTTGGGTTCAAACGGGTTGGCGAGTTGGGATTACGATTTCACATTCTTGGGCAGGGATAACTGGTAGATTCCAAAGTCTAAATCAATCATCCACACTGTAGCGTTAAAGTCTGTTATGTAATTAAGCATAACATCATCAGCAAAGCAAAAACAGCAAACTATGTGTAATTTTTTTTTTTTTTTTTTGGTCACAGTCAGTTGTCTGCCTCACACAGAGTTCACAAATTGAAGGTCAGAGTCCAACCACTTTGTCATCCATCACTGCATGGTTGTAAATATGAGCTGCTCCAGACGAGCCTCATATAGAGACTCCACGAGGAAGTTTCCTCCTTCATGGAGAAAAATCGGCATTTTTGGAGTGCTTTATTTGTTTCCCTGGTTACTAATCTCCAAGCATCGGGACCTCTGGGGAGTTCTCTGCTCCGGATTGCCCTGGCTCCTTGGCTGGAGCAGAAGCGCACACAAAGGCTCATTTTGTGCGCAACAAAAGGCCAAATGAAACCCCAGCTGGAGCCAGGCTGAATTCCCACATCATTCACTGGACTAATGTTTTTTGACGGGGAAAGGGACTTTAAAAGAAGACAGAAAACCTGCGTTTTGTTCTCTTTGAAATTCAAAGGTGAACTTTAGGTAATTATTTTCCACGTGGAAAGCGCATGTTATTTCACATCGGGCAGTTAAAACCTAATTCTAAAGTAATTAACATGCATCATTCTCTCCGGTGATTTTTTCAATAATAAGTCTCACGCACAGATTGGTGCAGCAGTCTGCGGGTTTGTGTTCCCTGAGCGCCGCACCTCTCGTTTCCACACCAATGCGCGTCTTTGCGCACAATGAAACGACAAACTACTGACTCCAAACTTCCTAAATGCTCTCACCGGTGGCCAGCGTGGAGTTACAGGACCAGTCCACGGAGCTGACGGGCTTCCAGCAGGACACCCACAGGGTTAGGTAGTACTGATTGTCCGCTGTCACCCAGGCCGGGCTCAGTATGGCCCCGAGGTCCAGGCACAGGGCGAGAAAGACGCACACCAGACCCACCAACTTCAGGGGCGTCAGCGGCGACACCCGGACCTCCTCTGTGCCCGTCACGGATGAAGCCATGTCATTTAGAACAAGTGGAGGTGGAGAAACAGTTGTGGTGGTGGAGATATTCCTGTCGAGTGGGAAAAATAGAGAGTTGGAGTTGTGGTTTTCTGTCCGCGATGCTCACGTGGGTACAGGTTTAGAGCGGCCGTTCGCTCCGCGTCCGGTGCGCACTGGACGCTGCGTAAAGAGCGCGGACTGATGCAGGTCCCCGAAATAACACCGAGCCGCACCTGCTGGGTCCTAGTGCCGCCCACTCTCTCTCTCTCTCTCTCTCTCTCTCTCTCTCTCTCTCTCTCTCTCTCTCTCTCTCTCTCCAGAGGATCCTCGAGTATCGCTACACTCTAAGAAATTAAACACGGGTTTTAAATGTAATTAATACTATTATTTTCAATATACTTGCAGTTGTTAATTTTAGGGATTAAAGTAATAATGTTTCATTTGATTTAATTAATTTCAACTCAAATATTGTTTTGCACTTAATTGACAATGTTATGTGGAAAAAGTTACCTTAACCTTATCAACCAATGTTTTATTTCTTAGAGTGTAGAATAACTGCGTCAAACAAAAGGTTTGATGGAGACTAAGATGTGGACTATCACTTGCATTGTGAGGGAATGTCAGCTCAGTTGTTTTGGCCATGAGGTCCTTTTTAGGGGTATGAACCAGCACCAGTACCTTAGTGTTGAGGAGTCCAGAAGTTGGACACGGTCAAAGGGACGTTTCACCTGGTTGTGGCAGATGGTTACTTTGAAGAGTTGGACCTGTTTTCTGTCTGGGTGGTTGACATCCAGGGCCCAGAGAGGTTCCATGGTGTGGTGGATGCAGCGACCAGTGCATGGCTGAAATCAGAAAAAAAGGCGATATATTTGTGAACGTAGGACCTTTGTGGCCGGGGCAGCGGTGGGATCGGACCCCGGAGTGCTCGCACGAAAGACCAGAGCTCTACCAGGTCAGCCAAAGGGGAATTCCTCATAGCCAAGCTAGCGGGAAGGTCTTTTCAATCTGGACTTCATCTTGCTACATATGGAAAAAATGGACGAGAGGTGGGGTACACCCTGGGCAAACCACAAACCACGTGAGTTGCTCCTTTCTCTGCCCCTGACCAAGACAGCATCTCTACATCTGTAGTTGGTCCCCAGGCACCAGGCTGTGGCTGCCTACTGTTCCTATAGTGGTTGGATTGTGTCTAACAGTAATTAGGATGGGTTAAATGCAGAGGACAATTTTTGTTGTATGTACTGTGTGTATATATGTACAATATCAATAAAGGCTCTATTCTACAACCCCTGGCAAAAATTATGGAATCACCGGCCTCAGAGGATGTTCATTCAGTTGTTTAATTTTGTAGAAAAAAAGCAGATCACAGACATGACACAAAACTAAAGTCATTTCAAATGGCAACTTTCTGGCTTTAAGAAACACTATAAGAAATCAGGAAAAAAAGATTGTGGCAGTCAGTAACGGTTACTTTTTTAGACCAAGCAGAGGAAAAAAATATGTTATCACTCAATTCTGAGGAAAAAATTATGGAATCACCCTGTAAATTTTCATCCCCCAAATTAACACCTGCATCAAATCAGATCTGCTCATTGACATTGACTCTGTGTCTTTTTGCAAGGAATGTTTTTGCAGTTTTTGCTCTATGGCAAGATGCATTATCATCTTGAAAAATGATTTCATCATCCCCAAACTGTTGGGAAGGTGTCGTAGCACGGACCCACAACAGGGGGCGCAAATGAACGGACAATGAGTAAGCCAAAAGGTAACAATTTAATGTTGTGATAATACACAACGAAATGTGTCGTAATTTTCACAGTCAATAAACACCAGGTGACGTGTGGGCAGGCTCGAAGATAGAAGACGCCCGACGAGAGAGAAGCCGCGTCCCACACGGCCTCCACCACCAACGGTCTGAAGAACACCGGAGCCGCCAAGTCCCGAGTCCCCAGGTGGCCTCTGTCTTCGGCTGTCGACCCTGGTACTGCTGGCAGAAAACAGAAAGATGATGTGTGAGTGTGAGTCCGCACACTCAGTAATTTACAGTCCAGACACCGTTAGGAGGGAGCACCTCCACCTCCAAATCACACACACTCGTGCAGCTCCTGATCAACCACTTATCTAGGATGGGGTGCGAGGTGAAGCCGTCACTGTCACACCAAACGCCAATCCTCCAGACAAGGCAACACTTCAGGAAAACGGCTGCAACAGAAGTTCAGTTGGTTACACAATGTGTCAGTCAGCAGAGAAATTACCTTGGTACTGGTAGTCGATTTCTCGGCGGGGAGGTGGAGTTGCAGTCCGGCTTATATAGTGGTGTAGATGAGTGACAGCTGGAGTAATGAGTGACAGCTGTCACTTCCTCTGGGTCTGGCGCCCTCTCGTGCTTGGAGCCCGCACTCCAAGCAGGGCGCCCTCTGGTGGTAGTGGGCCAGCAGTACCTCCTCTTCAGCGGCCCACACAACACAAACATCCTTTCAATTGTCCAAAATATCAACATAAACTTGTGCATTTATTGATGATGTAATGACAGCCATCTCCCCAGTGCCTTTACCTGACATGCAGCCTCATATCATCAATGACTGTGGAAATTTACATGTTCTCTTCAGGCAGTCATCTTTATAAATCTCATTGGAAAGGCACCAAACAAAAGTTCCAGGATCATCACCTTGCCCAATGCAGATTCGAGATTCATCACTGAATATGACTTTCATCCAGTCATCCACAGTCCACAATTGCTTTTCCTTAACCCATTGTAACCTTGTTTTTTTCTGTTTAGGTGTTAATGATGCCTTTCATTTAGCTTTTCTGTATGTAAATCCCATTTCCTTTAGGCGGTTTCTTACAGTTCGGTCACAGATGTTGACTCCAGTTTCCTCCCATTCGTTCCTCATTTGTTTTGTTGTACATTTTTCGATTTTTGAGACATATTGCTTTAAGTTTTCTGTCTTGACGCTTTGATGTCTTCCTTGGTCTACCAGTATGTTTGCCTTTAACAACCTTCCCATGTTGTTTGTATTTGGTCCAGAGTTTAGACACAGCTGACTGTGAACAACCAACATCTTTTGCAACATTGCGTGATGATTTACTCTCTTTTAAGAGTTTGATAATCCTCTCCTTTGTTTCAATTGACATCTCTCGTGTTGGAGCCATGATTCATGTCAGTCCACTTGGTGCAACAGCTCTCCAAGGTGTGTTCACTCCTTTTTAGATGCAGACTAACGAGCAGATCTGATATGATGCAGGTGTTAGTTTTGGGGATGAAAATTTACAGGGTGATTCCATAATTTTTTCCTCAGAATTGAGTGATTCCATATTTTTTTCCTCTGCTTGGTCTAAAAAAGTAACCATTACTGACTGCCACAATCTTTTTTTCTTGATTTCTTATAGTGTTTCTTAAAGCCAGAAAGTTGCCATTTGAAATGACTTTAGTTTTGTGTCATGTCTGTGATCTGTTTTTTTTCTACAAAATTAAACAACTGAATGAACATCCTCTGAGGCCGGTGATTGCATAATTTTTGCCAGAGGTTGTATTCTATTCTATTTTATATAATGGCTGAGTGGATCCTTGTCATTTGATTGGTGCTTTGTATGTCACATGACATAGATTAATTCATCCCATTTGTGCTGCATTGTATTTAGAGTGCTTGGTTCCATTTAGAGGGCAAATTTGGTTCCATACGTTTGGTACCATTGCACTCTGCACGCACACACACACACACACACACACACACACACACGCGTCTGGACATGCATGTCCTGGTGCATGTGCATGTGCGCACACATGCTCGTGCATGTGCATGTGCACACACCCACACATGCGCATGCACGCGCACACACAACACGCACACGCACGCACACACACACAAAAGAAATCCACTGTGCTGTCTGGAGGCAGTTAGCAGGAAGAAAGAAAAGCTGGACTCATTTCTGACATGATTTTTTTTTTTCGCTGCACTGAGGACGTACACAGTCTTTTTTTGGTAGTACAGGTTGCGTGTGTGTGCACGCTTGGGTGTGTGCGCGTGGGTGACAACGACACGAGGATTTGATTGAGCTAACTGCTGCTGCTAATTCTTGTGCTAATTCTTGCATGCGCGCACATGCACGCACACCCACACATGAGCGTGCGTGTGCACGCACACACAAAACCAATCCACTGTGCTGTCTGGCGGCTGTTGGCAGGAAGTTGGAATGAAAAGCTGGACTAATTTCTGATGTGATTTTTTTTTCAGCTGCACTGAGGATGTACAGTCTTTTTTTTTTTGTAGTACCGCACACACAATCGCTGACCAGGTTGCATGTGCCCGCGTGCGCGCGGGGAGAACAACTCTACCGAGACATAATTTGATTGAGCTGATGCTGCTAATTCTTGTAACACACACACACACACACACACACACACACACACACACACACACACACACACACACACACACACACACACACACACACACACACACACACACACAAAACAAATCCAGTGTGCTGTCTGGAGGAAGAAAGGAAGGAAGAAAGAATGAAAAGATGGACTAATTTCTGCCGTGATTTTTTTTCGCTGCACTGAGCACGTACACAGTCTTTTTGGTAGTACACGCACACACAAGTGCCAACCGGGTTGCGTGTGTGTGCGCGCGTGGGGGACAATGACGTGATGATTTGATTGAGCTAACTGACGCTGCTAATTCTTGTAATACACACACACACACAAAATCCACTCTGCTGTAAGCCGTCTGGATGCATGAAGAGCTGTTCACATGAAAAGCTGACGTGATTTTTGGCTGGAATGAGGAACTACACAAAGTCTGAAATCAGTGCACAGCATCACTGGACTACCCATCACAATTTGGACTCTAGCAGCAGTGGAATGCCAAAATGTAAGTCCCTTTTCTGTTGTTTATAAATTAATAAAATGTCAAATGACAAGGATCTATTTTAGCCATTATATAAAACAAATAATTCATGTTTTTCATTCATTCATTTCATTCATTATTTGTATACTAAACCATTCTGTTGTGTGGGCCGCCAGAAGAGGAGGTACTGCTGGCCCACCACCAGAGGGCGCCCTGCCTGAAGTGCGGGCTTCAGGCACGAGAGGGCGCTGCTGCCATGGACACAGCCGGGGGTGACAGCTGTCGCTCATTACCTCTTGACAGCTGTCACCCATCTACTCAACATCATCTCACTCCATAAAGACCAGACGTCATCTCCACCTCGTTACCGAGATATCATACTTCATAGGAGGTACTACTCTCAGCCTTTTTTTGAGATTTATAAATCTGTGATTGTGAGTGTTTGCAGGAGAACCGGTCGTTTTGGTGGAGGCTGTGCATGACAGCGCTCCTTTTCCTCTGAGACCACTGCAACGTGTTGAGTGAGAGGTGGAGGTGGCATTCCCACCGTTGTTGTTACTGGGTGTACACACACCCACACTTGACTGTCTTTGTTCTTCGCCAGCAGTACCAGATCCGACAGTCGGGGACGGTGATCACCTGGGAATTCGGGACTTGGCGGCTCCAGTATTCACCAGGTTCTGGGGCGGCGGAAATCGTGTGGTTCCGGCTCTTCTCAGGACAGACGTCTTCTATCCTCGAGCCTGCCCACACGTCACCTCTGTGTATTGACTGTTATGATATTCTGTGATTGTCTGTATGTTTGTTGTGCACATTCACAACATTAAATTGTTATATTTTGGCTCATCTATTGACCGTTCATTTGCGCCCCCTGTTGTGGGTCCGTGTCACTACACTTTCCCAACACATTCAAGGAATCTGGAGGAATTTCAGTGCATCATGGGCAAGAGCACAAACTGAAGCTGAACACTGATCCCACAGATGGCACTACATCAAGAACTGTCTTTCATCAATAACTGATATAACCACACAGACAAGGGATTACCTTGAGAAACCTTTATCAAGCACTACAATACAGAATTACATTTACAAATGCCCCTTAAAATGGTACTGTGCAGAAAGAGAAGCCTTATGTTAACCTTGTCCAGAAAAGGCCTTGACTTCTCTGGGCTTGGAGGCATCTGGGTTGGACCATCACAGTGGAAATCAAATCAAATCAATTTTATTTATATAGCGCCAAATCACAACAAACAATTGCCCCAAGGCGCTATATATTGTAAGGCAAAAGCCATACAATAATTACAGAAAAACCCCAACGGTCAAAACGACCCCCTATGAGCAAGCACTTGGCGACAGTGGGAAGGAAAAACTCCCTTTTAACAGGAAGAAACCTCCAGCAGAATCAGGCTCAGGGAGGGGCAGTCTTCTGCTGGGACTGGTTGGGGCTGAGGGGAGAGAGTCAGGAAAAAGACATGCTGTGGAAGAGAGCAGAGATCAATCACTAATGAATAAATGCGGAGTGGTGCATACAGAGCAAAAAGAGGTGAATAAAAAGAAACACTCAGTGCATCATGGGAACCCCCCAGTAGTCTAAGTCTATAACAGCATAACTAAGGGATGGTTCAGGGTCACCTGATCCAACCCTAACTATAAGCTTTAGCAAAAAGGAAAGTTTTAAGCTTAATCTTAAAAGTAGAGAGAGTGTCTGTCTCCCTAATCCGAATTGGGAGCTGGTTCCACAGGAGAGGAACCTGAAAGCTGAAGGCTCTGCCTCCCATTCTACTCTTACAAACCCTAGGAACTACAAGTAAGCCTGCAGTCTGAGAGTGAAGCGCTCTATTGGGGTGATATGGTACTATGAGGTCCCTAAGATAAGATGGGACCTGATTATTCAAAACCTTATAAGTAAGAAGAAGAATTTTAAATTCTATTCTAGAATTAACAGGAAGCCAATGAAGAGAGGCCAATATGGGTGAGATATGCTCTCTCCTTCCAGTCCCTGTTAGTACTCTAGCTGCAGCATTTTGAATTAACTGAAGGCTTTTCAGGGAACTTTTAGGACAACCTGATAATAATGAATTACAATAGTCCAGCCTATTCAAAGTCAAAGTCAAAAATGACTCCAAGATTTCTCACAGTATTACTAGAGGTCAGGGTAATGCCATCCAGAGTAAGGATTTGGTTAGACACCATGTTTCTAAGATTTGTGGGGCCAAGTACAATAACTTCAGTTTTATCTGAGTTTAAAAGCAGGAAATTAGAGGTCATCCATGTCTTTAAGTCTGAAAGACATTCCTGCAGTTTAACTAATTGGTGTGTGTCCTCTGGCTTCATGGATAGATAAAGCTGGGTATCATCTGCGTAACAATGAAAATTTAAGCAATGCTTTCTAATAATACTGCCTAAGGGAAGCATGTGTAAAGTGAATAAAATCGGTCCTAGCACAGAACCTTGTGGAACTCCATAATTAACCTTAGTCCATGAAGAAGACTCACCCATTTACATGAACAAATTGTAATATATTAGATAAATATGATTCAAACCACTGCAGCGCAGTGCCTTTAATACCTATGGCATGCTCTAATCTCTGTAATAAAATTTTATGGTCAACAGTATCAAAAGCAGCACTGAGGTCTAACAGGATGAGCACAGAGATGAGTCCATTGTCTGAGGCCATAACAAGATCATTTGTAACCTTCACTAATGCTGTTTCTGTACTATGATGAATTCTGAAACCTGACTGAAACTCTTCAAATAGACCATTCCCCTGTAGATGATCAGTTAGCTGTTTTAGGACTACCCTTTCAAGAATTTTTGAGAGAAAAGGAAGGTTGGAGATTGGCCTATAATTAGCTAAGATAGCTGGATCAAGTGATGACTTTTTAAGTAATGGTTTAATTATTGCCACCTTAAAAGCCTGTGGTACATAGCCAACTAATAAAGATAGATTGATCATATTTAAGATGGAAGCATTAATTAATGGTAGGGTTTCCTTGAGCAGCCTGGTAGGAATGGGGTCTAATAGACATGTTGATGGTTTGGAGGAAGTGACTAATGAAAGTAACTCAGACAGAACAATCGGAGAGAAAGAGTCTAACCAAATGCCAGCATTACTGAAAGCAGCTGAACATAAAGATATATCCGTTATACCGGAATCAGGCACTTCTGATTTAAGGCTCTCTTTTTGGAAATATGTGTTGTGGTCAGATGAATCAGTGTTCCAGCTCTTTTTTTGGAAGAAATGGAAGCCACATGCTCCGGACCAAAGATGAAGAGGGCCATCCAGACTGTTATCAACAGCAAGTCCAAAAAAAAACAGCTTCTGTCATGGCATGAGTTTGTGTCAATTAATTTACACTTCTGTGATGGCAGCTTTGATGCAGAATAGTACACTGGCATTTTAGAGCAACATGTGCTGCCTTCAAGACAACATCTTTTCCAGGAACATCCATGCATTTTTCATCAAGAAAATGCAAAACCACAAAGGATGAGAAGCTCAACTTTCCAGGAGGGACTCAGAGTAGAGACTATGCTTGTTTGCATAGAAGGGAGCCAGCTGAAGTGGTTTGGGCGAGTTCTTCCAGGCACATCCAGTTAGAAAAAGGGCTCTGGACACACTGGAGGGATTACATTTCCTAGATGGGTTAGCAACCCTTTGGGATCCCCCAGGAAGAGTTAGAGGACTGAGGATAGGGAAGCATGGGTTGAGTTGCTTGGTCTATTGTCACTGTGACCCAAATAATATAAGTGACAGAAAATGAATGAACATTCCAAAGACATGGAGGCATGGCTGCAAAAGAAGAGGGTACAGATACTGGACTGGTCTGCCTGCAGTCCTGACCTGAATTTTGAAATGAAAAATGCAACAATGATGACCCCAATGATAATGTGTTTGCAGGAAGAATGGGACAAAATAACAATGGAAACACTGTATGCCCAAATATCTTTTAATTGTGTGAGAAGGAATGACAGCATTACAAAGTGTTAAATGCTTTAGCATCCCAACTTTTTTTTTTTCGTAATATCCCAGCTTTTTCTGATTTGGGGCCATTTATGTTTTCAGTACTCATGAATCATGTAATGTCCAGATATGCATAATAAAAAAGTAAAGTGTGATGTTCCAGTAAGCAGAAATGTACAGTTTATCTTTGACTTTCATCTTTTGTAACAACAGTAATGCAGAATTATTCATTTAGGTTAGTCTCAGTGGGATTTCCTTTTACTACTTCTGGTACATCTCATTTTTCTCTCTCACACACACAAATACACATGCACGCACATATTTAGACATGGCTCGATAATTATTTTTAAACAAAAATGCACATTTGCTCAAAATCCTTTTTAAAATTAAATCCTTAATTAAAATCCTTTTTAAATTAAGCTGCTACTCCACTAAGTGAAAGACATGATCAACTGAAGATATCCCACAAAGTCTGAGTGAATATAAATCAAATTAATTGTATGACTATATTATTGAATTTTATGATGGCTACTATTTTTTGTTATGCTGCCCACATGTGCTCGGGGTCACCACACATCTGGTACACAGAGGTGTCAAGTAACGAAGTACAAATACTTCGTTACTGTACTTAAGTACACTTTTTAGGTATCTATACTTTACTCCATTACTTATTTTTCTGCCTACTTCTGACTTCTACTCATTACATTTTCACACAAGTATCTGTACTTTCTATTCCTTACATTTTTAAAACAAACAGCCTCGTTACTCTTGGCTTCAGTTTAATATTTATATATGTATATATTTCACGTCATGTGCGCCTGTAATCAACTTTTCTGCAGCGCGGCTTTGCTTTGAACCGTGAACCAATCGAAGCAGTGGTTCGCAGATTGAAGCAATGCTTCGACCTATTGCTTCGTTTATTCCTTCTTTCTTTCGCTTAATTTTCCCCCGCTAAAAAGAGCATACGTCTGTGAGTATTATTTACCTTTTCTATGTTAAACCGACCTGTTATGGTCTTCTGAAACAGTTGATAGATGTATTTTATAACTTAAAAATGGGAGCGACGCTAACGCGTTAGCATGTCTATGGCATTTTCAATGTTAAAACTTAGCATTAAGCAATTGCAGCTGTCATCACGTTCGGGTGCATTTGTTTTCAAATTGTAATATTTCTTACATTTATTTTTGTTTATATATTAATAATCTAATGATTATTATATACAATTTTAGAGAAAGAGACAAAAAGAACCTGAATAGAAACACAACAGAAAATATAAAAGCAACTAACAATGAACATACATAAATAAATACATACATACATAAATAAGTGTTTCCTGTGAACACCTAGTGATTTTTACACCTCCATTTCATCCCTGTCTTATTTAATGACAGTTTGTTTCGGTCAAACCATATTTTCAATTTGTTAATTTCTTCAGTGATTTTCTCCAGAATTATCTGCCAAACTAGAAAACTGCTGCATCCTAGTAAGAGCAGAATACTACTGGAATGAATTTGAATAAGGAAAGTTGTGTTTTTTTTGTTGTTGTTGTTTTTTCCTTCACTAAATGGATGCTGCACTCAACTGCAGTTTATTATCTGGAATAGTCCCAGATTGCATTTCAGAGCTTCTAGAATTGAAACATTTGCGTGCAGGTGTTGGGGGGTAATTTTGGGTTTTGGGCCACGTAGAACGAATCAGTTTTTAAATTAAGCTTTCAATTCATATAGTGGCATCTACCTTTTTTTTTTTTTTTTTTTTTTTTTTAAAGGTTACTTTATACTTTTGTACTTTAAGTAGGTTTTGGAGCACATACTTTTTCACTTTTACTTGAGTAAAGAGGTCAAGTTGATACTTCAACTTTTACCAGAGTGTTTTTAAACTGCAGTATCTATACTTCTACTTAAGTAACAAATGTGTGTACTTTTGACACCACTGCTTATCAGTACTATTTTTTGGTAAGGGTGGTGTTGGGGGGTAATTTTGGGTTTTGGGCCACGTAGAACGAATCAGTTTTTAAATTAAGCTTTCAATTCATATAGTGGCATCTACCTTTTTTTTTTTTTTTTTTTTTTTTAAAGGTTACTTTATACTTTTGTACTTTAAGTAGGTTTTGGAGTACATACTTTTTCACTTTTACTTGAGTAAAGAGGTCAAGTTGATACTTCAACTTTTACCAGAGTGTTTTTAAACTGCAGTATCTATACTTCTACTTAAGTAACAAATGTGTGTACTTTTGACACCACTGCTGGTACACCACCACAGATCTGGTACAGATCTGTATTTGGATTTGGTGCAGCCAAATCAGGTACACCAGATGCCCTTCCTGATGCACCTCCAGTTCTTCTTGGAGAAACCTGTTCACTGCTCCTAGTGGTCCAAACAGATCTCCTGCCAACTGTTAATCAGGACCTATTCTGCTTATATATTGCGTTACTGTATATCACATTAAACCTAAGTATTTCATCATAAATTGTTTCATAGTAATTCCATATAAATATAATAATGGTACAATACCTGTCATATAGTTTGCATTGTTATGAAATACACTGGTGATCATGATATCTTAGAAGAGTACTTATTTATCTAAAACTGCTGTCTTCCCCAGAGGGATTAACCCTCATTTAAGGGGATTAGGCAATTAACTGAACAATGTAGTTGGAAAATATGACTTTTATGTCCATTGGTGAGGGACATCTGGTGGAGAAATAGTGGTAATGCAATTAAATAAACAGTAGCTCATTTTGAATGTGATGTAGAAGGTCAGGCGCTGTGATAGACGGCGTCCTGTCCATGGCCTCCGTCTATCGCCCTGCGACTGCTGGAATAGGCTCCAGTGCCCCCATGACCCTTGACTGCAGTAAGCGAGTATAGAAACCGGATGGACGGATGTACAAGGACAGATGTTCAAGAATGATTGGTATCAACAGGTCAAATCTGATCCCTCCCCTTGTGTATCAAATTTGGGCTACATGGCAGCATGGTGGCCAAGTGCTTTGTGCGCTTATTCAAGAGCAGAAGGTTACTGGTTCAAGACCACCTATGCCCATTATTCATATAATGTGGAATTGTGTGGAAGGAAGTGCATCCAGCTTAAAACGCGTGTGACCCCAAGTGAGAAGAAAAAAGGAAGAAGCCAAAGGAACGTACTACTCAAATATGGACCACTTGTGTATGTTGTCAGATAGAATCTGATCCCTGGCACTGTGATTCCTGGATGAACAGAGATCCTTTGAGAACAGTGTGAACAGACCAAATCTGATTCTTTTGTGTTTGACACGTTTCATTCATGCATTTGTATAAATATAGCTTTCAGATCTGGATAGCATTTCTGTGAGAATATCACCTCAGATACAGGTTATTTAAATGAAAAGTGAACATAAGCCATGCACATATTGAATGTTTCAGTTTTTAAACAGATATCAGTTTGACCGGTTGCAGTTGAGACTGATGCATGTGTACAACATAGTAGTAAAGTAATTTTAGGGGTGATGTTTGATCCTACACTGTCCTTTGATCTAAATATTAGAGCAGTTACAAAGAATTTTTTTTTCACCATCTCTGTATTATCCTGAAAATTCTATCTGTTCTGTCAGTAACAGATGCACAGACATTGATTCATGCCTTTGTTTGGTCTAGAATTGACTCTTGTAATGTTTTTGTTTTCTGGCTGCCATTTCTGACTTTAGGGTACCGTTACAAACATACAGTTTTTACATGGTTTAGCGCCTCATCTTTGGCTGATCTACTTCCACCTTATGTTCCAGCTCCTGCTCTGTGCTCTCCAAACAAAGGACTAGTGTCTTCTGATTTTGAGGAAGACAACAGCTGGTCACGAGGGTTAGGGTTTCTTTCTTGATTGTGCACCTTTTTTTTGTAGAACATTTTGCCCATTGAAATAAACTGATTCTGTGGCCTCATTTAAGTCCGGGTAAAAACTCATGTGTTTTCTGATGATCAACTGAGGTGGACGTAGTTTTCTATTTCTGTTCACATTCTGTTTTGAAAATGTTATATTAGATTTTGTTAACTATTTACATTCTTAAAGGGATGCTATAAATCATCTGTTAATTTACAGCAAACTTTATATTCACAAATGTAAATATAGCAATAAGAATTACGAAAGACTAATTTATGCCTTAATGTACTAAAGACTTTTTGCTTGGACCCATAATTACATATAATAAAACTGGAAACAAAACAGTTCACTACAAGAGTATTAATTTATGGGCAGCATAGTGGCTTAGTGGTTACCACTGTTACCTGACAGCCAGAAGGCTGTTGGATTGATTCCCACCTGTGTAATAATCATGCTGTCTAATCAGCATCTTGATATGCTACACCTGTGAGGTGAGTTGGATTATCTTGGCAAAGGAGAAGTGTTGGCTAACGCAGATTTGTGAACAATATTTGAGAGAAATATGTCTTTTGTGTATATAGAAAACGTTTTAGATCTTAAGTTCAGTGTTGTGTGGGCCGCCAGGAGAGGAGGTACTGCTGGCCCACCACCAGAGGGCGCCCTGTCTGGAGTGCGGGCTCCAGGCACCAGAGGGGCGTCAACCGGCTGTTGAACGGCCAATGGAAGAGCAGGGCGCACAGGCGTCTGCAGGAGGAATGGTCGGTGAGTTGCAGCGAATCCTCACCGCTTTTACGGCTCGGCTGGATCTGATGACCGAGCAGAACGTCCTCCTTAACCGCAGGGTGGAGGCTCTCGCCGCGCAGGTGGAGGTGCGCCCTCAGGGCGCTGCTGCGGCTCCCCCTCCTGTCGATCCTGTGCGCAACAGTGACGTTCCACAGGTCGTTCAACGACCCCTCCCACCTTCCCCTGAAGCATACATAAGCCCTCCAGAGCCGTATGGGGGTTGTGTGGAGACATGCGCGGACTTTCTTATGCAGTGTTCGCTCATCTTCGCACAACGTCCCGTCATGTACGCGACTGATGCTAGTAAGATAGCTTATGTGATTAATCTGCTTCGCGGCAAGGCACGCGCTTGGGCTACAGCGCTCTGGGAGCAAAATTCACGGCTCCTTCTGATATATGATGGGTTTGTGAGGGAGTTCAGAACAGTGTTCGATCACCCAAATAGAGGAGAGACCGCTTCAGCCGTGCTGCTGTCAATGAGACAGGGGCGCCGGAGCGCAGCTGCTTATGCAGTCGACTTCCGCATCGCGGCTGCGAGGTCCGGCTGGAATAACACTGCCCTCCGCGCCGCCTTCGTAAACGGACTGTCGTTGGTCCTGAAGGAGCTCCTGGTGGCCAAGGACGAACCGCGGGATTTAGACGGGCTTATTGATCTCGTTATACGATTAGACAATCGGTTAGAAGAACGCCGTCGGGAACGAGACGAAGGGCGTGGCCGGGCACGCGCCGTCCCTCTCCCTTCCGGTTCCGACGGAGTTCCGCCCTCCCCACGCTCCACGGCCTCTACGCTCCGTGTGGTGACAGCTCCCCCTGTTGACGAAGCTATGGACACGAGCAGGGCCACATTTAGGGCACCAGATAGACAGAGGAGGCTGGCCCGCGGAGCGTGCTTTGTTTGTGGCTCAATAGAGCATCAAGTAAGGGACTGCCCCGAGCGGTTAAAACACCAATGCCCGCCCCTAGACACTGGGTTAGGGGTGGGCCAAAACATTCACGTGGGACATACCCATATTGCCACACGACTCCCAGTGACAATCCTTTATGAGGATTTAACCCTGAAGGCCCCAGCACTGGTGGACACGGGCTCTGAAGGGAATCTGTTAGACAGCAGATGGGCCAGGGAGGTAGGGCTCCCTCTGGTGGCGCTTACCTCGCCTGTGCAGGTGCGGGCACTAGATGGCTCCCTACTCCCTCTAATCACACATAAGACACCACCAGTAACTCTGGTGGTGTCAGGAAATCACCGGGAGGAGATCGAGTATTTTGTGACTCCTGCCACCTCCCGCGTGATTCTAGGGTTCCCCTGGATGTTAAAACACAATCCCCGGATCGATTGGCCGTCCGGGGTAGTGGTTCAGTGGAGCGAGACCTGCCATCGGGTATGTTTAGGTTCCTCGGTTCCTCCTAGTTCCCAGGCTAAGGAGGAGGTCAGAGTCCCGCCCAATCTGGGGACGGTGCCGGTGGAGTACCATGACCTTGTGGATGTGTTCAGTAAGGATCTGGCGCTCACCCTCCCCCCCCACCGTCCGTACGATTGTGCCATTGATTTGGTTCCAGGCGTTGAGTTTCCGTCCAGCAGGCTGTACAACCTCTCACGACCTGAGCGTGAATCAATGGAGACCTACATCCGGGACTCTTTAGCCGCCGGGTTGATCCGGAATTCCACCTCCCCGATGGGTGCAGGTTTCTTTTTTGTGGGTAAAAAAGACGGCGGACTTCGTCCATGCATTGATTATAGGGGACTGAACGAAATCACGGTTCGTAATCGATACCCGTTGCCCTTGTTGGATTCAGTGTTCACGCCCCTGCATGGAGCCCAAATATTCACGAAGCTAGATCTTAGAAATGCGTATCACCTGGTTCGGATCCGGAAGGGAGACGAGTGGAAGACGGCATTTAACACCCCCTTAGGTCACTTTGAGTACCTGGTCATGCCGTTCGGCCTCACAAACGCCCCCGCGACGTTCCAAGCATTGGTTAATGATGTCTTGCGGGATTTCCTGCACCGATTCGTCTTCGTATATCTAGACGATATACTCATCTTTTCTCCGGATCCTGAGACTCATGTCCGGCATGTACGTCAGGTCCTGCAGCGGTTGTTGGAGAACCGGCTGTTTGTGAAGGGCGAGAAGTGTGAGTTTCACCGCACTTCTTTGTCCTTCCTGGGGTTTATCATCTCCCCCAACTCCGTCGCTCCTGATCCGGCCAAGGTTGCGGCGGTGAGAGACTGGCCCCAACCCACTAGCCGTAGGAAGCTGCAACAGTTCCTCGGCTTTGCAAATTTCTACAGGAGGTTCATTAAGGGCTACAGTCAGGTAGTTAGCCCCCTGACAGCCCTGACCTCACCAAAAGTCCCCTTCACCTGGTTGGATCGTTGCGATGCCGCGTTCAAGGAGTTGAAACGACGCTGCACCCGTTCTGGTGCAGCCCGATCCTAGTCGCCAGTTAGTGGTTGAAGTGGACGCCTCGGACTCAGGGATAGGAGCTGTGCTTTCCCAGAGCGGGAAGACCGATAAGGTCCTTCACCCGTGTGCCTATTTTTCCCGCAGGTTGACCCCGGCCGAACGGAACTATGACGTCGGCAATCGAGAACTCCTTGCGGTGAAAGAGGCTCTTGAAGAGTGGAGACATCTGTTGGAGGGAACGTCCGTGCCATTCACGGTTTTCACTGACCACCGGAACCTGGAGTATATCAGGACCGCCAAGTGGCTGAACCCCAGGCAAGCCCGCTGGTCACTGTTCTTCGGCCGTTTTGACTTCCGGATCACCTACCGTCCCGGGACCAAAAACCAGAGATCGGATGCCTTGTCCTGGGTACATGAAGATGAAGTCAAAGCGGAGTTGTCGGATCCACCGGAACCCATCATCCCGGAGTCCACTATCGTGGCCACCCTCACCTGGGACATAGAGAGAACCGTCCGGGAGGCCCTGGCACGAAGCCCGGACCCCGGAACTGGGCCGAAGAACAAACTATACGTCCCACCAGAAGCTAGGGCTGCAGTCCTGGACTTCTGTCACGGCTCCAAGCTCTCCTGTCATCCAGGGGTGCGAAGAACCGTGGCAGTTGTCCGGCAGCGCTTCTGGTGGGCGTCCCTAGAGGCCGATGTCCGGGATTATATCCAGGCCTGCACCACCTGCGCCAGGGGCAAGGCTGACCATCGCAGGGCATCAGGACTACTCCAGCCACTGCCTGTGCCTCATCGCCCCTGGTCCCACATCGGCCTGGATTTTGTCACGGGCCTCCCGCCGTCCCAGGGTAACACCACCATCCTCACGATAGTGGACCGATTCTCCAAGGCGGCCCACTTCGTGGCCCTCCCGAAGCTCCCAACAGCCCAGGAGACAGTGGACCTCCTGGTCCACCACGTCGTCCGGCTGCATGGGATTCCAACAGACATTGTCTCCGATCACGGTCCCCAGTTCTCCTCGCAAGTTTGGAGGAGCTTCTGCCGGGAACTGGGGGCCACGGTGAGTCTCTCATCCGGGTACCACCCTCAGACCAACGGGCAAGCAGAACGGGTAAACCAGGAGGTGGAACAGGCCTTGCGCTGCGTGACTGCCGCGCACCCGGCGGCCTGGAGTACCCATTTGGCCTGGATCGAGTATGCCCATAACAGCCAGGTGTCTTCAGCCACCGGCCTCTCCCCTTTTGAGGTGTGTCTGGGGTATCAGCCCCCGTTGTTTCCGGTGGTTGAGGGAGAGGTCGGTGTGCCCTCGGTCCAGGCCCACCTACGGAAGTGCCGTCGGGTGTGGCGTGCCGCCCGTTCTGCTTTGCTAAAGGCCGGGACAAGGGCAAAAGCCCATGCAGACCGTCTGCGGACCCCGGCCCCTGCGTATCGGCCAGGGCAGGAGGTGTGGTTATCCACAAAGGACATTCCATCCTGTGTTTCATGTGTCCCGAATCAAACCACATCACACCTCACCCCTCTGTACTCCGGGTCCGGCGCCGCCTCCTGCCCGGATCATCGATGGCGAGCTGGCTTGGACGGTACGCCGGGTCTTGGATGTCCGTAGGATGGGCCGGGGCTTCCAGTATTTGGTGGACTGGGAGGGGTACGGTCCCGAAGAACGCTCCTGGGTGAAGAGGAGCTTCATCCTGGACCCGGCCCTCCTGGCTGATTTCTACCGCCGCCACCCGGAGGAGAGGAGGTACTGCTGGCCCACCACCAGAGGTGCCGCCTCACAGGAGCAGCCAGGGTGACAGCTGTCACGCATCACCTGCAACAGCTGTTACCAATCATCTGATCGGCAGGGGTACATCAGCAGGACGACGTCTCCACCTCTTTGCCGAGATATCGTTCTACCTGGAAGGTAACGTACTCAGCTGACTGTTTGACAGTGATCTTTTGTGACTTTTGTGCGACTCCTTTTCCAACGAGAGGTGGAGGTAGTTTTCCTGCCGTGCGGATTGCTGGGTGCAAACGCGCCCACATTTAATTGTTTTTTGTTCCTCGCCAGCAGTACCAGGTCCGACATGCGGAGGCAGTGGCCACCTGGGAGTTCGGGACTTGGCGGCTCCAGTATTCCCGGGGTCTGGTGGCGGAGGAAATCGTGTGGTTCCGGTTCTGCTTTGGACAGACGTCTCCTATCTTCGAGCCTGCCCACACGACACCTTTTGTGATTTGGCTTTTGTCTATTGTTGTAATCTGTTGTATTTGTTGTGCCCATTCACAACAGTAAAGTGTTGTTATTTGACCTCCTCCATTGTCCGTTCATTTGCGCCCCCTGTTGTGGGTCCGTGTACCTACACTCTCCCAACATTCAGCTCATGAAAAACTGTAGCAAAAACAAAAGTGTTGCGTTTATATTTTTTGTTCAGGGTATGTAGAAAGAAAATATATTTCACACACTTCCAAAAATACACATGTTCTTTTCACTTTTGTGTTTTATTTGGAAATGAAGTAACATGGAATGACAACCACTGTTTTGTGTACATTTTTATAATAATAATAATAATAATAATTACTATTATTATTATTATTATTATGGTGATGATGATTAGGATACTCTGAATAAATTAATATATTATATACAGACTTAATACATATACAGACAACTAGGAATGGACACAAAATTTCAACAGGGTCCTCAAACGTTCCACAGTGATTCACGGTACATATTCATTCATAACATCAGTGAATAAAATTAAAATCATTTTAACAAATAAACACTAAAACAAACACCATGAAACGTCATAAAATAAATGTGACGTAATGCATCACGTGATAAATCTATTTCCGGGTCCAAAGACCTCCAAGTTTACAATTAAAGTTACGTCTGTTTGATCCTTTTAAGGATTTACAGTTTAAGTTTAGTTTGTGTTTACATTGTGTGCAAACCTCTGTCCCTCCCTTCTCTGCCTCCACCTCCGTTAACCGCATTCGTCTGGTTCTATGGTCAGAACAATCAATCAATCAATCAATTTTATTTATATAGCGCCAAATCACAACAAACAGTTGCCCCAAGGCGCTTTATATTGTAAGGCAAGGCCATACAATAATTACGTAAAAACCCCAACGGTCAAACGACCCCCTGTGAGCAAGCACTTGGCGACAGTGGGAAGGAAAAACTCCCTTTTAACAGGAAGAAACCTGCAGCAGAACCAGGCTCAGGGAGGGGCAGTCTTCTGCTGGGACTGGTTGGGGCTGAGGGAGAGAACCAGGAAAAAGACATGCTGTGGAGGGGAGCAGAGATCAATCACTAATGATTAAATGCAGAGTGGTGCATACAGAGCAAAAAGAGAAAGAAACACTCAGTGCATCATGGGAACCCCCCAGCAGTCTAAGTCTATAGCAGCATAACTAAGGGATGGTTCAGGGTCACCTGATCCAGCCCTAACTATAAGCTTTAGCAAAAAGGAAAGTTTTAAGCCTAATCTTAAAAGTAGAGAGGGTGTCTGTCTCCCTGATCCGAACAGGGAGCTGGTTCCAGAGGAGAGGAGCCTGAAAGCTGAAGGCTCTGCCTCCCATTCTACTCTTACAAACCCTAGGAACTACAAGTAAGCCTGCAGTCTGAGAGCGAAGCGCTCTATTGGGGTGATATGGTACTATGAGGTCCCTAAGATAAGATGGGACCTGATTATTCAAAACCTTATAAGTAAGAAGAATTTTAAATTCTATTCTAGAATTAACAGGAAGCCAATGAAGAGGCCAATATGGGTGAGATATACTCTCTCCTTCTAGTCCTCGTTAGTACTCTAGCTGCAGCATTTTGAATTAACTGAAGGCTTTTCAGGGAACTTTTAGGACAACCTGATAATAATGAATTACAGTAGTCCAGCCTAGAGGAAATAAATGCATGAATTAGCTTTTCAGCATCACTCTGAGACAAGACCTTTCTAATTTTAGAGAGATTGCGTAAATGCAAAAAAGCAGTCCTACATATTTGTTTAATATGCGCATTGAATGACATATCCTGATCAAAAATGACTCCAAGATTTCTCACAGTATTACTAGAGGTCAGGGTAATGCCATCCAGAGTAAGGATCTGGTTAGACACCATGTTTCTAAGATTTGTGGGGCCAAGTACAATAACTTCAGTTTTATCTGAGTTTAAAAGCAGGAAATTAGAGGTCATCCATGTCTTTATGTCTGTAAGACAATCCTGCCAGTTTAGCTAATTGGTGTGTGTCCTCTGGCTTCATGGATAGATAAAGCTGGGTATCATCTGCGTAACAATGAAAATTTAAGCAATGCCGTCTAATAATACTGCCTAAGGGAAGCATGTATAAAGTGAATAAAATTGGTACTAGCACAGAACCTTGTGGAACTCCATAATTAACCTTAGTCTGTGAAGAAGATTCCCCATTTACATGAACAAATTGTAATCTATTAGATAAATATGATTCAAACCACTGCAGCGCAGTGCCTTTAATACCTATGGCATGCTCTAATCTCTGTAATAAAATTTTATGGTCAACAGTATCAAAAGCAGCACTGAGGTCTAACAGAACAAGCACAGAGATGAGTCCACTGTCTGAGGCCATAAGAAGATCATTTGTAACCTTCACTAATGCTGTTTCTGTACTATGATGAATTCTAAAACCTGACTGAAACTCTTCAAATAGACCATTCCTCTGCAGATGATCAGTTAGCTGTTTTACAACTACCCTTTCAAGAATTTTTGAGAGAAAGGGAAGGTTGGAGATTGGCCTATAATTAGCTAAGATAGCTGGGTCAAGTGATGGCTTTTTAAGTAATGGTTTAATTACTGCCACCTTAAAAGCCTGTGGTACATAGCCAACTAATAAAGATAGATTGATCATATTTAAGATCGAAGCATTAATTAATGGTAGGGCTTCCTTGAGCAGCCTGGTAGGAATGGGGTCTAATAGACATGTTGATGGTTTGGATGAAGTAACTAATGAAAATAACTCAGACAGAACAATCGGAGAGAAAGAGTCTAACCAAATACCGGCATCACTGAAAGCAGCCAAAGATAACGATACGTCTTTGGGATGGTTATGAGTAATTTTTTCTCTAATAGTTAAAATTTTATTAGCAAAGAAAGTCATGAAGTCATTACTAGTTAAAGTTAAAGGAATACTCGGCTCAATAGAGCTCTGACTCTTTGTCAGCCTGGCTACAGTGCTGAAAAGAAATCTGGGGTTGTTCTTATTTTCTTCAATTAGTGATGAGTAGTAAGATGTCCTAGCTTTACGGAGGGCTTTTTTATATAGCAACAGACTTTTTTTCCAGGCTAAGTGAAGATCTTCTAAATTAGTGAGACGCCATTTCCTCTCCAACTTACGGGTTATCTGCTTTAAGCTGCGAGTTTGTGAGTTATACCACGGAGTCAGGCACTTCTGATTTAAAGCTCTCTTTTTCAGAGGAGCTACAGCATCCAAAGTTGTCTTCAATGAGGATGTAAAACTATTGACGAGATACTCTATCTCACTTACACAGTTTAGGTAGCTACTCTGCACTGTGTTGGTATATGGCATTAGAGAACATAAAGAAGGAATCATATCCTTAAACCTAGTTACAGTGCTTTCTGAAAGACTTCTAGTGTAATGAAACTTATTCCCCACTGCTGGGTAGTCCATCAGAGTAAATGTAAATGTTATTAAGAAATGATCAGACAGAAGGAAGTTTTGAGGGAATACTGTTAAGTCTTCAATTTCCATACCATAAGTCAGAACAAGATCTAAGATATGATTAAAGTGGTGGGTGGACTCATTTACATTTTGAGTGAAGCCAATTGAGTCTAATAATAGATTAAATGCAGTGTTGAGGCTGTCATTCTCAGCATCTGTGTGGATGTTAAAATCGCCCACTATAATTATCTTATCTGAGCTAAGCACTAAGTCAGACAAAAGGTCTGAAAATTCACAGAGAAACTCACAGTAACAACCAGGTGGACGATAGATAATAACAAATAAAACTGTTTTTTGGGACTTCCAATTTGGATGGACAAGACTAAGAGTCAAGCTTTCAAATGAATTAAAGCTCTGTCTGGGTTTTTGATTAATTAATAAGCTGGAATGGAAGATTGCTGCTAATCCTCCGCCTCGGCCCGTGGTACGAGCATTCTGACAGTTAGTGGGTGATTCTTTAACTACGGGCACTACTGGCCTTGTAAATGTAATTTCCACCACACCATTGCCTTACAATATAAAGCGCCTTGGGGCAACTGTTTGTTGTGATTTGGCGCTATATACATGTGCTCTGATGTCACTGTTTATCTCCATAGAAACTACCCAAACAGTCTTTCATACAAACTGTTTAAAGGGACATTACAGTGTTGTGGTGGAAATTACGGCAATAGTGTGGGACAACTACATTTTGTTTTAAAAAATCACAACAGTTGTATGACATTGAATACCCCAATTATGTTTTGATTATTTTACTGATATTCAGAGATATTTTAAAACATTAGAAAAAATGTTTCTTTACCATTCATTTTTATCATTGAAGATCAAAAGTCTGGGTGTGGGACAAGCACAAAATGGCAATATTTGCATATAATGATGCTGAAAAAAGGTGAAAAAGTCATCATAGACTACTAGAACAAATTTCTTAACACACTTTCATTGTAAAGATAACTATAAAAGTGTGAAATTTCCCCTTTTTCTGTTTTTCATACAATATGATCAAAGGACATAATAAGTGCCCGTAGTCTAAGAATCACCCTAGTGTGACTCGGGGGTGTTGACTCATTTAAACTAACATATTCATCCTGCTGTAACCCGGTTTCTGTAAGGCAGAATAAATCAATATGTTGATCAATTATTATATAATTTACTAACAGGACTTAGAAGAGAGAGACCTAATGTTTAATAGAGCACATTTAACTGTTTTAGTCTGTGGTGCAGTTGAAGGTGCTATATTATTTTTTCTTTTTGAATTTTTATGCTTAAATAGATTTTTGCTGGTTATTGGTGGTCTGGGAGCAGGCACCGTCTCTACAGGGATGGGGTAATGAGGGGATGGCAGGGGGAGAGAAGCTGCAGAGAGGTGTGTAAGACTACAACTCTGCTTCCTGGTCCCAACCCTGGATAGTCACGGTTTGGAGGATTTAAGAAAATTGGCCAGATTTCTAGAAATGAGAGCTGCTCCATCCAAAGTGGGATGGATGCCGTCTCTCCTAACAAGACCAGGTTTTCCCCAGAAGCTTTGCCAATTATCTATGAAGCCCACCTCATTTTTTGGACACCACTCAGACAGCCAGCAATTCAAGAACATGCGGCTAAACATGTCACTCCCGGTCCGATTGGGGAGGGGCCCAGAGAAAACTACAGAGTCCGACAGAACACTTAATAAAACTTTTTTTTTCTTTTACTTTACATATTTTATTATACACGGGTAAAATATACATGTCTGTTTGTTAATAAAAAAATGATTTATTACAATAAACGGGACGTTAAAGTGCAAACTTCACTTTCTCCCCGAACATGAACAGGAAGCGATCGCAGCTCACAGCAACTCCCATTGAAAATAACGGAGAAACAACCTGAGCGTCTGACATTTTTACATAAAACAAACGCAGTAACAACGTCTAAAAATCCAGTTAATATACCCAGGAGAGTTTTAGGCACAATATACAAAAAGTTTTATGTTGCGATGTTAATGCTGTTGACCGTGTGCAACGGTGTAAGTGCAGCCTGATCAGATCGTCTCAGTGCAGTTCTCAATGTTAATGACAGCGCGCCTTTTTTGTTTGGAGCCGGAAGTTGAAAATCACATGATGCGTTACGTCACAATTAACCGGATAGCAGACGCTTCGTTCCGATCCAAAAGCAGTCAATTAGTGCTCGTAAATATGGACATATTCTCTTCACTCTCACATATCTGGAGAGAACGTGACATAGAATAAGGATCATCTTGATTTGTGTATATTTCTGTCGGCGCAAACGCTGCATTTGTGCTGTTAAATGTAAGTTGGCGATGAGGTTCAAATGCGCGTTCCCACGAAGGAGGTGCTTTCACGGCAAGGGTGCTGTATTCACCACAACACCGGTTGTCGAGCTCGGGTCACAAAGGAAGTGATTTTTTTCGTTTTTTGTGATCCTGTAAATTATTAATTTATTAATAATTATTAATTATTAAATTATTTAAAAAACATATTAAATTAGATGTATTAAGTAAGTATGAAACTATGAAGTAAGTCAGTGGGCTGCAAGAAGTCAAAAAAAAAAAAGTAAACTGTTAATAATGTTTGGAGTGTCTTAAGTTTAAATGTAACCTGTCAGTGATGTAATCTATTAATTAATGGTCATAATTATGAAATGGGTCAGTGGTATGTGACAAGTTAAAGAAATGCAATCAGTTAAATAATGTTGACTATGATGCTGTATATTGAAAGATTGTATTGTTAAAAGGGGCAGAAATCATAAGACTTGTTCTTTCTGCTCCTTTTCATTCTGGTATTGTGGTGCTTTTGTTTTTTGCTTTTCTGTTTTTCTTTTAAATGAATGAAATAAATATAAAAAAAAATATATATATATATATATATATATATATATATATATTTATCGTAATACATGCATATGGTAATACATCCAATTAAATCAAATCTCAATTTTATTTATTTATTTCGCAAATATTCTTGTGTTGTATTTTATTAAATAAGCGTAGATTAAAAAAAAAAACTGACGTTACGGAAGTACCCTGTCCGCCATATTGCCTCCCTCAAAACATTGCGCTCACAAGACAGCGTCATTGTTTTGACAACGTTACAGGTAGGGTCATTGTGTTATACCGACTTAAGTCTAGGCTTTGGCTATGCGCACGACTGAGAATGCGTTTATATAGGGGAGCGTTTTGCTGGAAGGTCCTATTTTCGATTGCGTATTGCCCAAATACATGGCGCGCGTGCGCGTATTCCACGCAAAATCGCTTGACGAGCTGAACGCGCAAAACGTCCAGAAGTGGGCACAGCGTTTTTTTCGACAGTGAATTGTTGTTAAAATTTCCCAAGTTGATTTATAATTTATTTGTTTAGTTTTGGTTTGTTTGTTTTTTTTATTTCTTTCAGAGAAAGTAATTTGCATGGTCGCTAGAGAACCGATCCATCAGGTGTCGAGCGCCCCCTTTCGGAAGTGGCGGCACGGGGCCGTTATTGTAGCAAAAGTATTTGCAAATGTGTATTTCGATCCACAAATGTGGAACTAGATCAACAAATTTGTGGATGGATCTGGTTACACACAAATTTTTTTTACACATTTGTGGATCGAAATACACATTTGTGTGATTACACATTTGCGGATCTGGTTACATAATTTTTGTTTTGTTTTGTTTTTTACACATTTGTGGATCTGGCTACACATTTGTGGATCGAAATACACATTAGCAAATACTTTTGCTACAATAATGGCTCCATAGCATCCTGTGTCGGAGCAATGCAAAAATTTACAATTTGTTTCACACAAACCTGAGAGTGTTGTACCAGAGTCAATGTGTCATACTTTTATCACAACGTGATATGTAGGGAACAAAGAGTTTAGACACTTTTCAGCTGCCTTTGTAACCATGCTATTTCTAGTAGAACAAAACTATATGGTGGCGATTTTATCCAAGCTGGTATTTTTCGTTACTGTGTTTTACTTGTTGTACCATAGCTGTAATATGCTTTGTAGGTTTTTTACATTGGTAGGTGCATTGAAATTTGTTATTGAGACAATCCGGCAGATTGGCGTCCTGTCCGTGGTGTACTCCGCCACACGCCCTATGACTGCTAGGATAGGCTCCAGTCCCTCGTGACCTTTAATTCTCAAGGTAGGTCATCCGGGCATTTAACTTTGAGGGGCAGAGTTTCTCGGTGAAAACATTGCTGAACTCAGTACATGTAATTTGGTCACTTTTCAAACAGGTCAGACTCATCAATAAAGTAAATTTGATGTACAATAGTTCATTTTAGGTCAGCTTGGTGTCTAAATCTCATTGTTCCAGGCAGTGATAGTTGTCAGCTGCCCGTTAGAAGCAAGACAATAAAAAAACACTGATTTTAATAAAACAACATACAGCCCGAGCGTGTTATCACAGAGCGGCCAGTCACGGAAGTACGAATTCTCGCCTTCGGATTGGTCACTTTGCTGAAGTGACCTAGCACCGACCTTGAGAATTGGAGAAAGTGGTTGAAGATGAGTGAGTGAGTGTTCAGGCAATCCATATACAGTGGCTTACAAAAGTATTCAGACCCTTGGTATTTCACACATTTTAATTTGTTTATGGCGTTTCAAATACAAAAAGTAAATCAGGCTTCTCAGTATAAAAATTTCTAAAATTATCTTCCTTAGTCTCAAAGTGAAAATAAATCTCTTCAACTTGATATAAATTAATTAAAAATATCAAAGCCAAGATGATGGGTTGCATAAGTAATCAGCCCCTTTACTATAATACCTGTAAATAATCAGTTTAATTGCCAATTTTCTTCAGACAAGTCAGGGGATGGATACATCAACATTTCCAAGTCACTGAATATGTCTTGAACTTTATTTACATCACTTTTGAAGAAATACAACCAGTATGGCACTCTATGGTAAATCTGTGTGGAGTAGACAGTTCTCAAAAACTGATTGACTGTACAAGAAGGAGAAGAGTGAGGAAAGCCACCAAGAAACCCAGCCTGTATTATTTAAAATAATTTCGGTTGCTGGGAAGCTGAGATGGGCTTAGAGCCTCATGCCGACACTGGAAGCGTGCAGTGCCTTTCCAGAAATGGCAGTTAGATCTGGGATAAAAATAAATCAGTCTTTTGGGCAAACTGTGCAGAACATGTTTACTCCAAAACTATAATAAGTCACCTAGGCTGGTTTTTAAGGTATGTTGCAAAAACTGTTGCTGCGAAAAGTATTTAAACAGGACATGTTCATTTGTTTAGCGGGTATATATTGCCATTAAACACACTACTTTTCCACACCATTAATTACTTAATATCGTATCATTGCAACTTCTGCTAACTACTATGTTATGCAGTACATATGACTGAATATGCATTCTCTTTTCTTTGTTTTTTTGCCAGCTGTGCCATCTTCTGGTGATATTGGTGACCACAACAATGCCAGCCTGTGCAGCACTTAAGTGCACTAATCGTGATGACAGAGCAACAAGAGCAAAGGGTATAACTTTCCACCTGTAAGTTATCCTGTTAATTATGTGACTTTAAGTTCAAGGGGATCTGACCTGGATCTTATGACTATCAGGCTGCCATACGTGGGCTTTGATTATGATGTTGAAATGGGATCTGTCAGATTCCCTTATTCAAGAAAACAAATCACAACAAGCCTTGTGTCGTGAATGTTTGTGTGTAACACATTATGGCTTCTCAGACGTGGTAGTGTGTAATTAGCGCCGGCCGAACTGTAGCTAAAATTTATGATTCAGAATTAATTGCCTTACCATGTCTCAAAAGGGCAGGCAGTCTCATCGGTCTGTTTATATTACCTCGTAAGACTAAGCCGAAGCTAAAGAAAATGCTACAGTCATGTAATTCTATGGTAACAGAATTTCAGCAATGGCAAAATCTGGTCATATTTTCCTCGTGATCATTAATTTAATAATAGAATTTCCCAGTGTGTTTTACCCTTTTTCCAACTTGTTTGAGTGCCTTGACTTGAGTCCAAGTCACCTTTTCCAAACTCATATCCTGTTGTTTCAGTCATTTGACAAATTGCTTTGGATTCACTGAACTCTCCATCACAGAAACTTTATTCAGTTCTTATTTCAGTTCCAGTTGCTACAGAGGTACCACTGATTTGACTTGCATTCTTTTTGAAAACATGAGTACACACGTCTGGTACCTATTGATTACCTGATTTACCTTCTTTTCTCTCTCTCTCTACCTCTCTCTCTCTACACAGTTTTCCACATAGCGAGCCAGAAAGGCTTAGCAAGTGGGTTGCTAACATGAAGAGAGCAAAACTTGAAGATACGAAGACCAGATGGGTCCCGTCGTCTCGGTCTCATCTATGTTCTCAGCACTTTGAAGAAAAGTATTTTGACAGAACTGGTCAGACAGTGAGGTTAAGACATGGTGCTGAACCAACAATATTTGCTTTTCCCAAGAAAAAGGTACAGACTGTTCTATTTTTGTTTTCTTGAACATTTCGACTCTTTGCGTGTTAAGGTGTTAGTCACTTTTTCGTTGTTCTTCTGAGATTCTGCTACACGTTTCATGTGTACAATCTGTAGATCATGTTTTTATGGCAAAATAAAATGGTATCAAAAAGAAACAAGGTATTTGATGTTGTACTGCAAAAACATCTGTCAAGTTGAAACTGACTTTAAAAATTGAGTAAAATGCAACACAATCTGCATGTACATGCCGTTGAAAGATGTGTAGCAAAATCTCTTTTCACATGTACTGTATTTTCTGGAGTATAAGTCACACCTGTCAAAATAATGCCTCTTGAAGAGGAAAAACATGTATATAGTTCACACCTTTATTTCTGTATTATCAGCCGTTTAATTTGGGATTTTTGTGTTTTGTTATGGTGTACTTTTATTGGTATTTATTCTTCTATTATTGGAGTTTATTTTGTTTAGTGCTTTGATTCCTGGGAAAGCTCTATATAAATAGCTGTTGCTTTTAGTATACAAGTCCCAGTTATATACCGCAGTGGAATGTAACTAGCAGGACCCACCAGACTAGTAAAAAAACTGAATTTTACTCCAAAAAAAATCAGTAATTCAGTTTCAATATTCAAGGTCAAGGTTTACATTATTGTCCCAAGGGAAATTTGTGTTGGACTTGCAATGCTGTGATTAGAAAAGTAAAAACACATACAATCATACAACAACCACATAATATACCATTACAAGAACACAGGAAACAGTCAGCTAAAATGAGATAATCTTCAGTGAGGCCCCTCAATGTCCAGCAGTGCGCCTGTAGGTACTATCCAGATTTATTCAAAAGAGTAATAGACAAAGGAACAAAAGAATTTTTAAATCTATTGCTCTTATACCTGACAGCCCGATACTGTCTCCCTGATGGCAAGAGAAAAAAGAAAAGCGTATGGGAAGGCTCCTTAAGAATATTTTTAGCTTGCGCCAGGACCAAGGTTTCGAAAATAGTTTTTAAAGAGCGATACTCTCTCTTGCCAATAATTTTGAACAGTCTGAGTCTTCTTAAAAAATGAAGCCTCTGGGACAATTTGCAGCACAAAAAAAATCTACATGCACATTCCACTTGAGAAGACGGTCCACATAGACACCAAGATATTTGAAAGACTTTACCTATTCTATCTCACTACCTCCAATGATGACCGGGTCATGGAACAGATGCCCTTTGGGGTCAAAGACCATCTCTTTAGTTTTTGCAACATTAAGAGTCAATTGGTGCCTCATACACCATGAATGAAAAGAATCTTTCATCCAAGTATATGGATGGACTCTCACCTGATGTCAGTAAACTCAAAATGATTGTGTCATCAGAGAATTTTAAAATTTTGTTGTAATCTGGCTGTTCACTCCTACCCTCATTTGTATACAATGAAAAAAGAATAGGAGAACTTACAGCTCCTTGGGGCACTCCAGTGCTACATGTTTTGGCTTCAGATAAGGAATTATTTACCCTCACCTGTTGTGATCTATTTGTTAAAAAAATAATAAAACCACTTTACGAGGAAAGGGCAGAGGTTAATGACTGAATAGGAATTTGTTTTTATGTTTGTAATGCAAATGACAATTTTTTTTTTTTCTTTACCAGAAGAAGACATGACCCTGAGCAGGAAGTGCTTTATGATGTGTGGCATTCAGTAATTAAAATTTCAATCACATTAACTGTTCAATAAGTGGGTGGATTTTTCAAGTTAAGTCATCAAGCTGTTGGTGCTTTTTTCACCCCAAACAAATTCCTGTGCTTTATAAAAACTCCACCTTTAGTTGTCAAATTATGTTTTATTACTTTTATCTAAGGCTGAACTAAATGAAAAATGTCACATTTGCAGAATAATTAGAGGAGCAAATAATAAGATGAGACAGAATAAATTTACCAGACCAGATCTTATACCTGGTGTAAAACAGGGCACAGTGTAGTGCAAGAGTCACTGAATGAATCACTTGAGATCCATGTGTGCCAGTATTTGCATCAAGTAAAATTATGGTGTGATGTAATTGTAGAAGCTGTATGTTTTTTTTTTTTTTAGCAGCCATCGATAGCTTTATGGCATTAAGTCCACAATTACTGTGGAAATAAGCGGGTCATAATTTTTAATGTGCACACCAAAACAAAATTGTTATGTGAACCACTACTCAGCCCACAAAAATATGATTTAATAAACACCCGAAGTCAGGTTAGCCTGTTCAGTGAGCTTGTCTGTGTCGGGGTTTCATTTGTCCTGCCCACCCAGGTTGTGCAAGGCTTCACCCATACGCCATCTTTTTACCCATAAATGAGCTGCAGACACACACACATTAAAATAGTAAATTGGAGTTGGACACGCCCCAAATGTACTTGTTGTACATGCTTTCTGCACTGTGGGTCTTCAAGATAGGGCCCATAAAGTGCATTATGCACAGGCCTATGGATTGTTTGACTCTGGAAACCTTTTTTTAACAAACATAATCACTCTGAATTTTGTTCCCTCTCTGATATTTCAGAAGTCTAAACGGCGTAAACCTTGTGCACCCACAACCAGAGAAACTCCAGCTCCTGCAGCTGAGCCGCCAGCTCCTCCACAGACAATGACAGTTGTTCAGCAATGCACTGTTGGAGATCATACTTATGCAATACTGGAGTCAGCAAAGAAGATCAAAACAAAGATGGAACACGTCATAGACGAGCTAGAAGCCTGTAAGAAGAAGCTGAAGGTGGAGCAGCAAAAGACACGACGCCTGACAATAAAAGTTTCAAGCTTGATTTCAGTCATAGAGTCTTTGTGTGATCAGAACATAATATCAGTGAACTGTGCAGAGCTGCTGGAGTCTTTGAGCGGAATCCAACCTGCAGATGGAACAGAGCCAGAAACAGAGCCAGACCTGCTCGTGAGTAGCGGTTATAGCGTACTGGCCCTTTAAATCGCGCTGCGCTTTGCGCATGGGCACTGCGCAATACAGCTCAGGCTGAGGAGGTATCGCTTTTGACTGATTTGGGGGGGGATCCAAGTCGGTAAGATAAAGTGTTTAAAATCCCTTTCTGTGCTCACACACGATTAGGACGTCGAGTAAAAGCGAATTCTCATAGTTAGCGCAGGTCGAGCTTTATGGGCGGGGCTTCATCATTAGTCTACAACCATCATCTGCTCGTTCGGTATTAATGCTTATTAAATATCGAACCGGGCGGTTATCAGACGTAAGGCGAAGTTGAAGGTTTTAACCATCTGTTGGTTGAATTGAGCTGGGGTTTTTTTTTTTTTGGGGGGGGGGGTGTTTTTAATCTTACGGTAAACTGGGGCGGCGAGGTTCCCGTCAGTACGCACAGACGTAACAGCGGCCGCCATTGGACACTTTTTGTCAGATTTTCGCAGCGCAGCACAGACTGTCTTCACTGTGAGTTTTTGTTGTTTAGAGAAAGTGACCTCGACGTGGCAAAAATGACGCTTTTGCTTCACGGTTCTCCTGCTGTTTCCCTGCTTAGTTTACAGGATTTTCAGTCCAAGCTGTAGGGGGCGCTACAGACTGAGTTCCCCTCAGTCAACAGACGGCGGACTGACTGTTTTTAAATGTGCTCTAGTCTAGAAAGTAGTTGACCGTAATGGTGGCAAAGATGGGGTGTTTTGGAAATTGAACTTGGTTCAGAAAAAGTTTCTGTATTGTAAAACATCGCCACAGTGTCATCTAGTGGCCAAGTGTAGAATTTATAAAAATAAAAATAATCTCTGATCTGTTGTATCATTCTGTATGAATCTGTAAGTCTGAGAGCATGCAGTGGTGCTGTGCTCCCCACATCCACCTTGAGTCCTGGATGGTAACCACACAGGTATCAAGCTGGTCCACCCCCACATTTCTAAAGTCACTATTTTTTGCCAGTCAGGTGAAGTGTGGGAGGCCCCTTGGCCATCTGCAGCCACTGTGGTCCTCAGCACTTAGGCACCTGCCTGCTGGATCGTGCACATGGCCAAAATGGTGAAGCTGACTCTGCCTTCAAGTGATACTCCTCTCCCGAAGCAACCACTTACAAAGTCATTTCAGAGGTACTCCAGGGTCCCACGAACAGACCTAGTACCAGAGACATCCAGTAGTCACTTTAGGCCACTGGTCAGTATCCAGGTTGCACAACCACAGACTTGAACCTTCATTCTTACCAAACACCTCTGTCTAGCAACCTCATTACTGCACAAGCTCTTTGCAGGTGTCTCTATATCAGAAATCGAGAACATAGAGATGTCACTTTAGAATTAAGTGCATTAGCTGTTTTGCAGTTGTGAATCTCGCACCGTCTCACAGTCCGTGACTTAAACGGAAGGTCTGTTTCAGTGGAGGTCTGGTTTAGGGAACAATGTAAACACACCTCATGAAGTATGTACAACATTGGGGCACAGCAGAAGCTCGTCACAGCCGCTGCACCTCTTTTAGATAACCCTCTCAATTTGGGAGAAAGTGTCATCATCATAATCGCTTGTGAACTCGCTGAATCAACGCCATCCACGTCCTCGCTAGCCATTGTTTACATGGCGTTGAAATGCTGGAACTCTACAGGTGCCACGGTGCATTCTGGGAAGCACAGGGGGATTATAGGAAATGTTAAAGTACCGAATGTCTCCAAGGTCAACTCTTTCAGATGCATGTATGAAGGTAGAGTCCGGGAAGTCATTACAAGCCTGGGTTCGTATCCTCAGTGCATCTCAAAGAGCTCCTGACTTAGCCTAAAAATATCCTGGCAAGGACTCCCAGCCTCAGAGAAACCCGAGAGGTGTCCGAGAGCAAGTCTGGGCAAGGAGTTGACAGAAACTCCTATCTTAGTGAGGAGGCGGGGTTGACCCTTTTGCTAGGTATGACATGGTCCTGTAAGAGCTGTGATTGGTTATCACAGAAAAGGAAGTGAAATAAAAAAAATAAATGTGCCCTGCGCTGATACATATGAATGAACAGTAAAATCAACCTATCATATAACCTGAACTACATTAAAAATGCATAATCGTGAAAATAATTTAGTGTCATGATGATGATGATACTCAGCAAAATTAAATTGGAGCGATTGCCGGGCCAGTCGCTAAACCTTTAAATTGTTCTGCTGCAATGCATTATGGGCGTTCTGGGTTTTGTGGTTTTAAATGTTACTGTGGTTCATGTTAGTTTAACAGTGTTGTTAGTGTTATTGATTTATTGTGTTTTTGTAGTTCAATTGGTTAAGTGAGTTGTCACCATGTTGTCACTATAAGTGAAAAGTGTATCATGTTTGATGCCGTCCCTGTGTTGTTTTATCTGAAAAATAAGAGTGACTCCTAGAGGTAGAGTGCTAAAAAGACAAAAGCTCTCCTTGTCTTTCATTATTTCACACGGTTCACCACAAAATGAATTTTTAAACAGCTTGAAGATGTTTGAACATATCTCATTTACATGCCAATTATCTGCATATTGAAAGCCAGCGTGAGTTTATTAATAAGTTCAATGTAAGTACATAATATAATTGTAAATAAGTTAAAATTACATGCATGACACAAGAAAGTGAAAACACATTTCCAATGTGGTCCATTTAAAAATCAAATGACAAAATAGAAGTAATAATAAAATTATATTAATAATACTGATAATAATAAATAATAATATTAATGTGTGAATATGATAACAACCTAAACAATTTATGAATACATCAAGACAGTAAATTAACATAAAATAATTACATAGATCAAGCCAGTAGCATGTTACTGACTCACTACATACAGAGAATATCTCCTTCCTCTGTTTTTTCTGCCATCTTGTCTGCTTAACACACTCTTTCACACCGGGGCTGCTTCCAGTTGCATTGTGTGTCGTCATGACAATGCCGCATCGAAGAACCTAGTGCCGAGACGATGCAGCTCGACACCACAATAGAGCGAGGGACGCAAAGGACGAAGCAAATCGGATGTCAAAAATTAAACATTTCATTTTTGTTTGCGTCCTCTGCTCGACGCAGAAATTAAGTGGTTTCAGCGCAAGTCGGAGCAACAGGATGGTACACAACGTGACTGGAAGCCACACCCTCACAAGACAACGTTACCCAACGCCAATTTGTTATTCCTGCTGTGTTCCATTGTTCCTTAAGTATAAGTCACGCAGGATTATTTTTATACCGTGTACACAATGCAATGAAAACTACATGCTCAAAAAAGAGCACAGAAAAAAAAATGCTGATTGCAGCTGCTCGCTCTTCTCTCACAAAAGTGTTTAATTAAAATCCATAAGTCCTGCTCACAGACTGATTGTCACAGACAGGACATGTCCACATCCAGTAAAAAGTCCGGACATCTCCAGTCCACTCATGGATGATTCGTTCAAGCGCGTACATGTGAACAATTAAAAGAAAGCATGGATGATTCGTTCACGCGCGCACATGTGAACAATTAAAAGAAAGAAATTAAAAAAACAGTTTGGCTGCAGGCAGTTAGCTCCTTGTTCTCCCCTCAAACTCTCTCATCACTGTGCTAAAAAAAGGACATAAGTCCTGCTCACAGACTGATTGCCAGAGACAGGACATGTCCACATCAAGTATAAGTCCAGATATCTCCACATTTACTCACGGACGGTTCCTTCGCACGCACGCATCTCACGGTCAAAGGAGGAAAGATAAACTATAGCAGAACTCAGAGCACAGACCTGCAGCTCAGCACAACAACAAATATAAACTAGAAGATAAATCAGTGTGTCTGGCTGCAGCCAAACTGTGCCCTCTGATTCCTCTGCAGAGAACCTGCAGGCTGCGTACTCACCTCTCTGGCACCCTGCTGCGCGCACCTGATGCAGATATTCCTGTGTCGTCGTGACGCCACAGGAAGCAACTCGAAGCAGCCCCGGTGTGAAAGGGGCTGGGGGCTTCTAAAAAAGTCCTCCTCACTACTGTTTGGCACTCTTTTAAGGCCTGGTGCTTTGCAGACAACGTTCACCAAGGACAAATTCTAATAAATGTCAAAGAATTCAAGTAATTCTAAGAATTGTCTTAGAATAACGTCACTAGGAGCTATTTTAGCCTTGGCTGCTTCATGGATACAGGCCCGGGATCTTAAGGTGCCTTGACACTGGCACAAATATGAGCTGCGCACTGGTATGCAATCTGCCGTGCCAGAGAGTAAACTCACTGTAAACTGCGTGGCTTCATACAAGTGCGCAAAGAAAATTATGAAATGTTCAAAATCTCTGGCACGTATTAATTATGTGAACTTCATATGAACATTGCACAAACAATTAAAAAACACTGAGTGAGTGCGAGTCGTGTCACCAGAGCACAGTGCAGCTCATCTGAAAAAGGTCTAAAAAGGTAATTGTTTGTCATGTTTATGTTGTTATGGCTTGGTAAAACAGTTGTGTGTTCTTTCCTTCTTGTGTGAAACTCTTAAAGTATGTTTATAACAGGTTTAACTTCTTGTTATAATGTTCAGACAAGCTGCACTGTGGTGCGATCCACTGATGTCACCACCCGCTGTTTGCTTCTTTACTCCACTTGAGGAGCTGCACATCGTGTTGGCAATTAGATCGCGCCACGTAGCACGACATTGATGCGTGAAAGATTTTTTTGAACTTTTCAGCTGTATTTAAGCTCACCTCATGTGTTTCAATAGAGAATTTCCTCTACTACAAGTTAAATATGTTTTTCTGTTCAAAAGTGTTTAAAAAAGTAACAGTTCACTTTGTGACTTTAAATTACTGATGTACTTTACTAGATAGACAGACAGAGATATATCGATAAAATGTCAATTTTAATATGTAAATATAAATGTAATTTTTAATGTTAAATGTTAATGTCCATGTTTAAATGTTATCTAATAAATATATTGCTGTTTATTTTGAATTGAATTGCTTGAAATGAAACTAAATTAACCAGTTCATTGTTCTGTGTTGCGTACTGCACTTTGTCATGTATGTCATTTGTTCAGATGATGATCTTGTTCAAAAGGGATAAAAAAAAAAAAACATTTTCACTGTCATTTATAAAATATATTGCATTAAACAAGTTTATTTTATCAATAAATTATGGGCTTATTTGGAACACAAATGGACTTAAAGGGTACCATGGTACCAATTAAGCCCATTCCAGACTTTTGACTTTTTCCCTAAAATTTCTTAATTACGTCTTTTGAATTGTACATCAACTAATTATTAAATATACGTACAAATGAGAGGTAAATCTTACCCCTTAACAAATGATGTCACTTACAAATGATGTCAATATATAGGAAAAATACCGAAACTTAGATTTTGGTGGGCTTAATGGGTACACTTAGGGATGGGACGAATAAGTCTATACTTCTTCCCATTCCTTTTTGAATATGTACTTTCTTTATGTAGTCATGATATTGTTTTGTCTTGTGTACTATACACATATTCAAATAAACAAACTTGATCTTGAACATTAACCCTAAAAATAATTTTACAGATACTCATAAGAAGGAATGAACATGCAACTGCTTTACCAGTCTATTACAATATTATAAATAATTACCTTTTTAGACTATTCAATATGCATTCTACACCTAATGAAGTGCACGAGAGACGGGAAAAAAAGCTGCAGCTGTAATGGCCCTCTGTGATTCCGGAAGCGATTAGAGGTTTATTCATGAGCCAAACTCTGAGAGAAAAAGATTAATCCACTACGAAATAATTATTTTATATACGCAGCGTCCAGCGGTACAAAGTGTGGCGTCCAGCTGGGAACACAGCGGGTGGCATTGGCATGACAAATTATGTTGCAGTGTGGGGGTTAAATGTGTGCAAGTGTCTATGCACCTTTAGTCTTGATCTAGGACAATGGCAATCAGGGACACTCTGATTCCTCACTCAACTTCTCAAGTGGTGTATTCAGTATCCATTCTGTTATGATTACAGCATTGTCAAGGTCAGTAAACCTTTCCTCACCAACAAAGGTACCAAAGGTGCTGGTTTCTCCCACTTGACCCAACACACAGTCCATGCAAGCATTGAACAGTATAGGAGCCAGAACACATTTCTGATGAACACCAGTTTTCAGTGAGAAAACCTGAGTCTTGACCTCCACTCCATACAGCATAGTACCTGTTTAAAGGCTCAATGTGATGTCCAGTAATGTATTGGGGATCCCACAACTTCTCAGGATGTTCCAGAAAGCAGGCCGATCAACTGAATCAAACATTTTGCAAAAATCAACATACTACAAAGAAACAGTATCTATTAACTGTTTATACAGTATTCTATTCAGTTGAAGGGTTGAATCGTGTTGCATCGCTCGCTGCCTGCTTGCATCGATTTTTTTTTCCAGGCACATTGAATGCACCACAGACGGTTCGGGACACTGGAGTAGCCATTGTTTTTGAGGGTGTTTATCGAGAAAATGATTCTCTACATTGATTTCAGAGTGCAGTGAGTCTGCTTGAAGCTTAAAGCAACAAAGCAGCGCTTCGACCGGCTGTTCACTGGTTTTCAGAAGCGGCAAGTCCACTGGCGGGAGTACCAGCCGGTGTGTAAACTAAAGTTGGCCATCACATAAAAGAAATAATAATAATAATAATAATAATAATATCCTCTGTTTTGTGGGACTAAGTGTGCAGCTCCAAAGAGTCACACAGATTTCGGTCGGAATTAATAACTTCAAATGAAATGACACCTCTTTCCAAACATTATAATACAATCAATAAACTACAACCGTCCAAAACCGTTTTTTTTTTTCCCCCCAAAATGAGATGTCCTGTGTTTTTATGAATTACATCCTGACGTGCAGCCAGCTGCAAGAGCTCAGCTCAGGGTTTATGGAGTTACATTTATGCCATTAATACCTGAAAGGAAATGCTTTTGACACAAACTAAAGATTTTGTGTATTTCTATTTATGTCCAGAGATAAAGGATCCACAATGTACATCAAGGATCCAGTGACCATGTACAGATTTTATTGATTTTTATTTATGTCCAGCGATCAAGGATCCAGTGACCAATTTCATATTTATTAACTTTAAGATCAATAAAATGTTGACATAGAAAACCTGTAAAGCCTACTTTTAGTACACAGAAAATTCACAAGAGGTATTGATAAGGAAATCGATAAAGAGTCGGATTGTTAAGCGGAATTGATAATGGCATCGATATCATTTCATTTAATAATTAATTTGAATGGGACAATGCATATTAATGAACAGAAAACAAGTACTGTAAATATGCCGATTAAGCTCAAGGCTATACTGTTGTGTGGGCCGCTGAAGAGGAGGTACTGCTGGCTCACCACCACCAGATGGCGCCCTGCTTGGAGTGCGGGCTTCAAGCACAAGAGGGCGCCAGAACCACTGGGAGTGACAGCCGTCAATCATCCTCAACACCAGCTGTCACTCATTCATCTCATCATCATCATCACCATAAAGGCCGGACGGCGACTCCACCTCCTCGCCGAGAAATCTCCTACGATTCGAGGTAAACTTCTCTGCTGTGATTATTGCGAATAATAATCTGATCTGTTTTGCAGCTGTTTTTCCTGTTGGTATTCCTTATCTGGGATTTTTGGCGTTTGGTGTGACTGCGACGACTTCGCCTCACACCCCAAAACCGATAAGTGGTAAACAGGAGCTGCACGTGTGTATGATTGGAGGTGGAGGTTCTCCCTCCAAGAGGAATCATTAATCAAGGTTGCTGGGTGTGAGGATTCACACTCACCACCTTCTGTTTCTGTCTGCCAGCAGTACCAGGGCCGACAACGGAGGACAGAGACCACCTGGGGACTCAGGGCTTGGCGGCTTCGGTGTTCTTCAGGCCGTTGGTGGTAGAAGCAGTGTGGGCCCCGGCTCTTCGTTCATCCGAGGTCTCCTATCTTCAAGCCTGCCCGCAGTCCTCTTGTGTATGATTGGCAGCACTCTTGTTTATATTACGTTGTGTTCTTGTGCAACATTAAATTGTTACTCCTTCTCTTATCCATTGTCCGTTCATTTGCGCCCCCTGTTGTGGGTCCGTGTTACGACACCTTCCCAACACTATACCATAATATCAATAAAATCTTACAAGTGACAAGATTCACATGCCTAGTGTGTATGTGTGTATATATATATATATATATATATATATATATATATATATAAGTAAATAGATTTTATTGTTTTTGTGCAAATATTTGCTCATTTTGAAATGTTTCAAAAAACCTGGGACAGTGGTATGTTTACCACTGTGTTACATCATCTTTCCTTCAGCAACAACACTCAATAACTGAGGACACTAATTGTTGAAGCTTTGTATGTGGAATTCTTTCCTATTCTTGCTTGATGTACGACTTCAGTTGTTCAACAGTCCGGGGTCTCCGTTGTCTTATTTTGCGCTTCATAATGCGCCACACATTTTCAGTGGGCGACAGGTCTGGACTGCAGGCAGGCCAGTCTAGTACCCGCACTCTTTTACTACGAAGCCACACTGTTGTAACACGTGCAGAATGTGGCTTGGCATTGTCTTGCTGAAATAAGCAGGGACGTCCCTGAAAAAGACGTTGCTTGGATGGCAGCATGTGTTGCTCCAAAACCTGGATGTACCTTTGAGCATTGAGGGTGCCATCACAGATGTGTAAGTTGCCATACCATGGGCACTAACACACCCTCATACCATCACAGATACTGGCTTTTGAACTTTACGCTGGTAACAATCTAGATGGTCTTTTTCCTCTTTTGTCCGGAGGACATGACGTCCATGATTTCCAAAAACATTTGAAATGTGGACTCATTAGACCACAGCACACTTTTCCACTTTGTCCGTCCTTTTCAAATGAGATCGGGCTCAGAGAAGGCAGCAGCGTTTCTGGATGTTGTTGATGTATGGCTTTCGCTTTGCATGATAGAGTTTTAACTTGCACTTGTTGATGTAGCGACAAACTGTATTAACTGACAATGATTTTCTGAAGTGTTCCTGAGCCCACACGGTAAGATCCTTTACACAATGATGTTGGTTTTTAATGCAGTGCCGCCTGAGGGATTGAAGGTCATGGGCATTCAGTGCTGGTTTTCGGCCTTGCCGGTTATGTGTAGAAACTTCTCCAGATTCTCTGAATTTTCTGATTATATTATGGACTGTAGATGATGGAATCCCTAAATTCCTTGCAATTGAACGTTGAGAAACATTGTTCTTAAACTGTTAGACTATTTTTTCACGCAGTTGTTCACAAAGTGGTGATCCTCGCCCCATCTTTGCTTGTGAACAGCTGAGCCTTTTAGGGATGCTCCTTTTATACCCAATCATGACACTCAAAATTAGTGTCCTCAGTTCCCAAACGATTATTGAGGTTATTGAGGGGTGGTAGTTTTGGCAGAGGTTCCTGCTCTACGACCGAGGTGCTCTAGGTTGTGAATGAGCAATTTAGCAATTATTTCATTATTGTGATTATATTTCCACATCAGAGGGGACTGGAATGTTGTGGAACAGTTGGTGACATAATGAGGCTCTGTTTAGCATAGGAGGGCAATTACTTTATTTTCATACCAAGTCCAGAACACTGTTCCAAAGATCACCAAGAGAGGGATTCTGTGATTATACGTATACTGTGCATATGTGTGATTATGGTGCATTTAATGTGAGAAGAGTTGAATGAGTATGGTAGTGATCAGGGTCTGTTTTATCTTGAAAACAATAATGCAAAGTTGTCCTTGTTAAGCGTTATCTGACATGTTTCTGCAGGTTCAAAGCTGTAGGTTAATGTGTGTTTCGTTACCTTCCAGGGAAATCACCCCAAACAGACGTGCAGGAATCATGGGGAGTGGTAAGTTTCCCGTAGGACTCATTCCTTCCTTTTTCCCCATTGAACTCATTATTGCAAGAATCTAACTTTCTTCTCTATTCTAATTCTTCCCATAGAATAATTTCCTGTTTTCACCTTATATCTTGCAGTTCATGCCTTGTACTTATCATTTTCCTTGAGATATGACTCTGACATATTGATTCCTACATTAGATAGTTCCTGGGTCACGGTGTGTGTATTTTCTGTTCTGTGTGCTGTGTTTATGTCACAGAGGGCTGCTCTGTCTCTCACATATTTCCTTCAGCTTCTTTTACATTGCACAGGGATGGATACTCAAATCAAAGAACTCTTTGTTTTTATGCAGAAATGTGGCCACTGGTGCTTTGGTTTCAGTCTCTAACTCTGCCCCTCTGCCACTGCTTTTTGTCACTCTTCATCCTGTTTTTGCTCTTCTTTCAGTGTAGTCTCTGTCATTCCTGTGTACTGATTCACCTCTGCTTTACTGTTTTTCTTTCATTCCTTGTCACTGCTTATTATCTTCATTCATACTCTTCCCCGCCCCACTGTTTTTTCTCAGTTGTGTATCCTTTCTCCTCCCCTTTCTCATTTGTGTCTATCCATTCCTTTTCTCCTTGCTCTCAGTGTTCCTGCTGGCGGACGTGGCCCACTCGGTGCTGCGCCGGCTACGCAGGGCCAACTCCCTGCTGGAGGAGATGAAGCAGGGCAGCATTCAGAGGGAGTGTCGTGAAGAAATCTGCACCTATGAGGAAGCCCGCGAAGCCTTTGAGAATGATGAGAAGACGGTGAGGCGCACGACACACTGCACCTACGAACCCCAGCACCTTTCCCCACTCAGTAAATTAATTTATGGGGAGGTGATGGTCAAGAGCAGTGGTTCCCAATGTAAGGAGATGTGCTCCCTGGGTGCAGGGGCATAGCGGGGGTATGCAAGGCAAATTAATTTGGTTTGTTGAAAACCTGTAGGATTTTTATGTATGCTTCAGCTGAATTGCTTTTTACGATGCACGAAGCAACAAGAAAAGCTAAAATATTATATGTGTGTGTGTGTGTTTTGGTTTCTTTTGAAGAGCCTTTAGGCCTGAAACCATCAGCTATATCTGCCAACACTGATGTTGATCATGCTTGAGCACTGTTAGCACATTTGTGAGAAATACATTTAAAAAAGAAATAATATACATGATGCTTGTCACCATTTAATAATTCCCAAGTTGTACTTTTGTATAAATTGTGCTCTTTAAATAAATTCCTCTCAAGTTTGGAAACAAAAGATGTGTGTACTTGCATGTCGGGTTAGAGGGGGCTCGAAAATGTTCTTATGTACAAAAGTGGGGCCCTGCAGAAAAAGCTTGGGAACCACTGGCGTAGAGGTTAAACTGGTGGGCTTGAGACCAGAAGATCCTCAGTTCAGATCCTCTTGGGCGAGGTCAAGAATCCCCGACTGGCTCCTGGTGTAAAGTTGAGTGCCTTGCATGGCAGCACGCTGACATCGGTGTGTGTGAATTTTAGTTGTTCTTGTAAAGTGCTTTGAGGTGGGAGGTGATGGTCTAGTGGTTAAGTGTTGGGCTTCAGACCAGAGGATCCTCAGTTCAAACCCCAGCCTGACCGGAAAATCAATAAGGGCTCTTGGGCAAGGTCCTTAATCCCCGAGTTGCTCCTGGTGTGTAGTGAGAACTTTGCGTGGCAGCACCCTGGCGTCAGTGTTTGTGTGAATGGGTGAATGTGAGGCATAATTGTAATTCGCTTTGAGCTTCTGATGCAGATGGAAAAGCGCTATATACAGTAGTGTTCAGAATAATAGTAGTGCTATGTGACTAAAAAGATTAATCCAGGTTTTGAGTATATTTCTTATTGTTACATGGGAAACAAGGTACCAGTAGATTCAGTAGATTTTCACAAATCCAACAAGACTAAGCATTCATGATATGCACACTCTTAAGGCTATGAAATTGGGCTATTAGTAAAAAAAAAAAATAAGTAGAAAAGGGGGTGTTCACAATAATAGTAGTGTGGCAGTCAGTGAGTTCGTCAGTTTTGTGGAACAAACAGGTGTGAATCAGATGTCCCCTATGTAAGGATGAAGCCAGCACCTGTTGAACATGCTTTTCTCTTTGAAAGCCTGAGGAAAATGGGACGTTCAAGACATTGTTCAGAAGAACAGCGTAGTTTGATTAAAAAGTTGGAGAGGGGAAAACTTATACGCAGGTGCAAAAAATTATAGGCTGTTCATCTACAATGATCTCCAATGCTTTAAAATGGACAACAAAAAAAACAGACGCGTGGAATAAAACGGAAAACAACCATCAAAATGGACAGAAGAATAACCAGAATGGCAAAGGCTCACCCCTTTATCAGCTCCAGGATGATCAAAGACAGTCTGGAGTTACCTGGAAGTGCTGTGACAGAAGACGCCTGTGTGAAGCTAATTTATTTGCAAGAATCCCCCGCAAAGTACCTCTGTTAAATAAAAGACGTGCAGAAGAGGTTACTATTTGCCAAAGAACACATCAACTGGCCTAAAGAGAAATGGAGGAATATTTTGTGGACTGATGAGAGTAAAATTGTTCTTTTTGGGTCCAAGGGCCGCAGACAGTTTGTGAGATGACCCCCAAACTCTGAATTCAAGCCACAGTTCACAGTGAAGACAGTGAAGCATGGTGGTGCAAGCATCATGATATGGGCATGTTTCTCCTACTATGGTGTTGGGCCTATATATCACATCCCAGGTATCATGGATCAGTTTGGATATGTCAGAATACTTGAAGAGGTCATGTTGCCTTATGCTGAAGAGAACATGCCCTTGAAATGGGTGTTTCAACAAGACAATGACCCCAAGCACACTAGTAAACAAGCAAAATCTTGGTTCCAAACCAACAAAATTAATGCCTCGCAGATGTGAAGAAATCATGAAAAACTGTGGTTATACAACTAAATACTAGTTTAGTGACTCACAGGATTGCTAAAAAAGCAGTTTGAACATAATGGTTTTGAGTTTGTAGCATCAACAGCAGATGCTACTATTATTGTGAACGCCCCCTTTTCTACTTTTTGTTACTAATAGCCCAATTTCATAGCCTTAAGAGTGTGCATATCATGAATGATTGGTCTTGTTGGATTTGTGAGAATCTACTGAATCTACTGGTACCTTGTTTCCCATGTAACAATGATGTTTTAGAGAGATTAGTTTTCATTGTGTGTTTAAAAGGCATCATTTTAGAAATCTTTACATACAGAATTTATTATTAGTATTTATTATTTATTACTATTATTTTCTTTCTTATTTGATGTCACGTCAGCAGCCGGTCTGCTCTGTGTCAGCCTGATCCCCTCAGATCTCAGAAGCTTAACAGTGCAGGATCTGATTAGTACTTGGATGGGAGACCTCTTTGGAACACCAGCAGCTGTGTGTGTTTTCTCCAGATAAAGCTGGAGTTGCGTCAGGAAGGGCGTCCGGCGTAAAACTTGGGCCAAATGCCAATGCGGATCTGGCTGTATCCACTGTGGCGACCCCCCCAAAAAAACAGGAGCAGCCGAAAGGACAACACCATTTGATGTCACGTCAACACTCAGACATGTAGTAGCTCAAGGGTTGGCATACTTATTCATGCCACTGTATGTGTTATGAAAGGCTTGTGCTCGTCAACACAGCTCCAAACAGCTGACTGTGAATGTTCATGAAGTCAGGAATGCGCCCCCCCCCCCCAGGAAGTGATGATTATCAGCAGGAAGAGCAGCTGAGTCCGTGCTGTGGGGGGGGGGGGATTTGTAAAGCTGTTAGTCAGAATCAGAAGTTTATTGCCATTGCCAGTGAACAGGATTCACAGACTAGGAATTTGCTTCGGTACAATGGTGCAACATTAAGAAGAGATAAAATGCTAAGATAAAATATAACATACATATGTGTCAAAATAAGATAAAATCTAAGATAAAAAAAAAGAAATATGAAATATGAAAGGCTGTGTGCAACAGAAAAACAGAGAAACAGAAAAAACAGTGCAGTGGGAGGAGTGCAATTAAAAAACAAAGTACACTGTCTAAAGTGACCCGTGATAAAATGATAAAGTGACAGAGTTAAGCTTAAGGTGACTGAGTTATGAGGAGTTCATGAGTCTAACGGCAGAGGGGAAGAAACCGTTCTTATGGCGGGAGGTTCTGGTCCGGATGGACCGTAGCCTCCTGCCCGAGGGGAGTGGTTTGAACAGACCGTGTGCAGGGTGAGAAGGGTCAGCTGTGATTCGACCTGCTCGGCCCAGAGTCCTGGAGACGTGTAGGTCGTGGAGAGATGGAAGGCTACAGCCGATCACCTTCTCAGCAGAGGCCACAATGCACTGCAGTCTGTGTCTGTCCCTGGCTGTGGCCCCGGCGTACCACACCGTGATGGAGGAGCAGAGGATGGACTCGATGACGGCCGTGTAGGACTGCACCATCAGCTGGACAGGCAGCTTGGCCTTCTTCAGCTGCCGCAGGAAGTACATCCTCTGCTGGGCCTTCTTGATGAGGGAGCTGATGGTTGACTCCCACTTGAGGTCCTGGGTGATGGTGGTGCCGAGGAAGCGGTGACAGACCACAGTGGTGATGGGGCTGATGGTGAGGGCGAGGGAGGGCAGGGGGGCTGTGGCTTTCCTGAAGTCCACGATCATCTCCACTGTTTTCTGGGCGTTGAGCTCCAAGTTGTTGCTGCTGCACCAGGTCACCAGCCGGTCCACCTCCTTCCTGTAGGCA